>NC_083767.1:36271356-36496356 GCF_963514075.1 Conger conger
AACACATTTGTATGCAAAGTTGGTACAGGACTTAGCATAACAGTATGTTTATTGCATATTTACCGTTTAATCCCTCCAAATTAGAAAATTAGAAATATCACACAGTATTAATCTGAAACAAGTTGAACTGGTTTTTAAGAGATGTCAAACAGTAAATGGGATCAAACTGACCCCAAGCATTATAAGAGGGTTAAATGGACAATATAGCATGGCAAAATACCAGAGGTTTATTGATATGCTCAAAATGTTATTTTTGTGCTCCTTACAAAGGTTTTTTTTGAGAGAGAGATAGCTAGAGAAAAGGGAAGAGAAAGAGAGCATAGCTGGGGCTCTGCAATTTGCAATTAGCGGTGTGTCTTTGACTTCTGACTTTTGTTGTTTCGGTATCGAACACAAAAACCTCCATTGCATAAAAATAACTCTCCTCTCAAATCCAAAAATGGCTAAAAAAAAAGGACTCATTTCAAACATGCCTCTATAACTTAATCTGCCACATAAACAGCCCGACTGTACACTATATCCTTTCATAATTTTGTATTGTGTTATCCATGTGACTATCAAGTGCCGGGACCAAAGAACCAATCGCAACCCAGAACTTGGCAGAATAGGAGTCTTTATTAGATGACACGGAAACAAGACAGTCAAAATAAAAACGGGAAGGCAGTCCAAACAGGCAAAGGTACAAAACGTAATCCAATACTCAAAATCCAAAGAAGCAGGCATAGTCCGATAGCAGGTGGTCAGAAACAAAACAAAAGGCAGATCCAGAAAACAAGTCGGGGTACAGAAAAGGAGTCGATACTCAGGAAAAGCAGGCAGAAAACCGCTGGAGTGTATGGTCGAGACACAAAACAATCTGGCAAAGAAACATGAGAAATCAATAAACTGACAACTTAACTGAGATGACAAACAGGTGTGAGTGCAGGGAAACAGGTAACGAGACACAAGGGAGTGAAAGGCTATGGAAAGCAAACAAGGAAAACATGAAAACAAAGGAAACAGAAAACGCTAGGACACATTGCAAGTGACATATTTTGCCTCTACAGACAATTAAGCAATCCTATGAGGTAAAGGTGCTAAAAACTATAAATTGTCCCCAAGTCATACTCCACCGTCACGTCATGTGTCTCTGTTTCGTAGTTACTTCCTGGTTTCCTGTTTCTATTTTCTGAGTCCGTGTTCCGTTTCTGTACTTTGCCCTGTATTTTGTATTTTTGTATTTTGCCCTATACTGTACCACGCCCCCGCATCTGATTTACGTCTCCTCACGTTTCATTGCATTCACCTGATCTTCATTGTGTCTCTTTACCTCTGTGTCTATACCCTGTCTGTGTTTCACTGTTTTTTTGCCTTCATGTTCATGTCTTGCTCTCTCATGTTTGAGTCCTAGTTCCTGTTCCCGTGTTTTCCTGACCCCCTTCCAAGCTCCTTCGTCTTGCTCCAGTCCCTTCACCCAGCCCATGGTCCTCCACCCTTCTTCTCCCTCTGTCTCATCTCTGTTCCTGCCTTCCCTCTCAAACTGATCTCCTGATTATGACTCTTGCCTGTGTTTGACTTCGTCTCGCCCGCTCTTCATTGCCCTGTCTGCCTGGATTCTGATCCTGGCTATCGAACCTGGACTGTCTGATTTGATAATAAAGATGGCTTTTCTACCAGTTCTGTGTCTGCACTTGATTCCAGATATTCTGTTCTTGACACGCCACACCCATCCTCAAACAAAACCTTTTTGTCAGACAAATCATGGGATTAAATCATTAAAATTTAAGCAATAGCTGCTGCAACACACTTTTTTTCCCTGCATGAGTGAGAGAGAGAGAAGGGGGAGAGAGAGAGAGAGAGAGAGAGAGAGAGAGAGAGAGAGAGTTTTTAATTTTATTGACACTCCCAACACAATCCTAAATCTCACACAGAACATGTTCTGCAATGGCTATCTCAGGTGCCTCAATCCAATCAAAAGCCTGTGGGCTGAACTGAAGAGTGTAGTTGATAAGCGCAAACCCAAGAATGTGAAGGATCTTACAAGGATTTGCATAGAGGAATGGTCCCAAATCCCTCCAAAATGTGTTCCTTAACCTTGTCTAGCATTACAGGAGAAGAAACCATGCTGTTAACCTTGCCACAGTACTAAACCAGCGGTGCCATTCATTATGGAGCTTTGATTTTGGTTAAATCAATTATCTATTAAATGAATGTTTGATTTTGGTTGGTATCATTGAAACATTAATACAGTCCATTATTTTTCATATTCATATATAGCAGTGATCAAATCGTTTATTTTTTAGAAGTATTTTTGTGCATTGTCAGTCAGGGGTGCTAATAATTCAGGAGCCAACTGCAGGTCCAAAAAAAAAAACTCACCTCCCCGCACTGAACATAAAACACCCTTGTAACACCACACACTCTGAAACACATTCAAACTCTCCATCACTTTTTAGTACTTAATCCCCACCATCACTCTTTCCCTGATCACACTCCGGAACACACCAACCACATCTTGCCAACTACTCCACTACTCATCTTTTTCCACTTATATAAACTGCCATTTTTGCTTTCCCAAAACGAAATTAATGAGCTGGCACTTTGCTCTTTGTTTTTGCGTATATAGAAAACCAAAAATAAAAATCTTAGGTATAAAATTTTCACCCAGTAAACAAAATAAAGTTCCCAAAAAAGAAGTGGTAGTGGTCTGTCACACCCATCGAAACAAAACTGTTTATCTCTCCATATAGAATGGAAAGTGGAGGGATACTCTCGGGTTCATCACAGAAATTAAACTATTCACTGCAATGATCCCATGCATCACCCTCCACTGAGAGTGAGAGAGAGAGAAAGAGAGAGATAAGTAATTATGATGTGAGATATTGAGAAAGAGGCAACAGTGGCTGAAAGAAAGACAAGAAGAGAGCAAGAGCACAGGAGGAGAAGAAAGGAAGTGTGAAACTCCAGCTGTTTCTTAACACTATGTTTTTTTTCCGGTACAAAGCTCGGCGTGCGTCTGCGTTGCTTGCTATGCTCAGTGGCTGGGGATGCCACATCGCCCCGGTTGCCAGAAGGCGCAAGGCTTGATTTATCACTCTTATTTACTTGCAAACTCAGCAGGCCAATAAAACTCAGCGGCCATCCTGGAAAATGGAGGATTTGGGTACTTAAGCGGAAGAGAGGGGGAGAGCGCGAGAGCTGTTGTTTTCATCCTCCTTTCCAATCAATGTTCTTTTATCTTGTGTTAAATAACTTGAAAACTTCTGAACGAAGGCTCACCCTGACTCTGGATCACAGTCTACCACACCCCCCTATATAGTTAAACTTTTGGAATGTGTTTAAGCATTGAAAGTTGTAGTGTCTTTGTATGGTAGTTTGACTTGGTCTATCTATCTTGGGTACTGGACATATGTTCATGGCCTTAGGACCAATTGTATATGAATTGTACCTTATCTTATTCATTGTTTGTTATATGATATATAATATGCACTGTTTTGTACGTCACTTTGGATAAAAGCGTCTGCTAAATAAAATGTAATGTAATGTAAATTTAATTCAAACTGGTTCAAACTGAACCCCTATGGGTCGAAAGCAATGGTAGAAATACTTCAGGCAGAAATACTGACATACAAGAACTCATAGCTGATCGGATACTATGCCCTCAATGATATATCTCTGCTTACATTCCAACAGAGCGTGGCTGTGTCTGATCAGAATTTCATCTTTCATCCATCAGAGTCATACAATGTATGTCTAGGAAGCACATTGGGGTGTCTGGTCTTCAGCAGAAATGCGTTTTATACGTAATTTTTTATGCATTTGTAATTATGAAACTGGCACAAAGAGGCACAACATATTGAAAGCTTGTTGTTAAATGAGAGTGTTTTAGACAAAAGCATCTACATATTACAAGCAGAATAAGGCATTTACCAACACAGCTATCAGGTTACCAATCCATCACAGGGCCCACACACCATTCAGTCACACATTCATACACAATTTTTACTATTCTACCTCATCAGGATAAGCCGGAGGGATTGTGCCTCTGAAATTCTGTCATATCTTTATAGGATAACATTTTGCGGGCATGAAATTGATAACTTCCCAGAAGAAGCAGCGGCTGACGGGACTGCAATGCCTGTTGGTATGGAACCCAGGAGCCGACCGATGCACAGAGAAAACACTGACACACGTTGGAGATAAACGACCTTGGCAGAGGAACGACAGCTCCTGAAGGTCGATAAAGCGGCGACCCTCTTTGAAAGAGTGTCAAAGGCTGATACACAGTTTCCTAAAAAGAGCTGACCAGGATGCAGGCTGTGTTATCACACTATGGCAGTTCCAAGCAGTTTTCCTTGCTCTGTTTTGTTCATTTTCTTCTTTACATGTAGCCCTAGCCAATATCTCAGTGAATGAACAAGGACAATGGGAATGCCGATTTAGCCTCCTGAGAGTGATTAACGATCCAACATTTCGACTGGCTGCGCACAGAGCCAATACTGGCCCGTTCCTCCGCAAGTCCATCTATAGGGCCGTATTGGCACTTCCTGTCTTGGTTAATCTAATTCACTGACCCTCATTACAGGCATTGACAGGAGTGAGTGAATGTTCAATTAACTAAAAGAAGTCAAGCTTACAAACTCATCAAGGTCCAGGTGTACGGGAAGGCATTTGGGCCATATAAGAAATTATGTAATATTGTAGGTACAATATACATTTTTAAAATGGAATGACATAATCAGATAACTACCTGCATATTAATACTTGTACCTATGCATCCACTTCTGTATTGGTTATACAAAGCATGGCAACACACGCACACAAATACACACACGCACACGCAGACACACAAACACACACAAGGTTAGAACGAGTCAATCGGTATGTAGATATGCTCATAAATAACTTGTTGTGGGTCTCCTACTGTTGTTGGATTACAATGATTATTTCATTTTCACAGCTACTTAGAATATTCATAAATGTTGTGAAACATGCTTGGAAATATTAACATAATAAATTATTGTTTTACCAAAAATCCATGTGATAACATTGGAATCTCCCAACTAACTCCAAATTATCCCATTTCCAAATTGGCATATGTACAGATTACAATACATTCAATATGTATTATACTGTTTATAATGCATTCAGCAGCACTTAGCAAGCAGTCTTACCCAGAGAAACTTGCACAGCTTATATAGATCTTTTCTACATACCATCCATTTACACAGTGGGATTTCTACTGAAGCAATTAATGTCACGTACATTGTTGAAGGGCCTTAAACTGGCAACTTCTCAGATAAAAGCCAGTTCTCTGGTCATTATGCTACACTACTCTCCTGAGAAGGAAGTGCAGAAAAAGCTCACTCTCCACTCCAAGCCACTTTCTGCAAGTAATTTATGTTCACTCCAAAGCTGAGCCACTCAGTCATTGTGTCCCCTCGCGCAACTGCCACACTCGTATAACGGGCTGCAGAGGGCTGGCTCACTGTTGGATGAGGAGATACAGTCACCCCTGCTGAATTGAATCCTTCCTCCCTGGTCCATGCCACTGTCATCCCATGGGGCTCCCAGTCCCAGTCAGGATTCTCCGATTCCTGATGCTAGCGGCCCGCTATCGGTACAGCTGTCTCTCCACCTGTGTTTGCCGAACCAACACTACCGCTGTCTGCTTGTCAACAGTTTCGGCGAGGCAGTCTAGATGTACAGTACTGTGCAGAAGTCTTAGGCACCCTAGACTTTATTATATATTTATCTTTATTTATTTGTGTGTGTTAGTATAAAAGAACCCATTTGAGATTTCCAAAGATTAATTTTCCAAAAGATTTAATTTTACAGAGACATATTTGCATTTAATTAAAACAAGTAAGATATTATTGTAAGCAATTGACTACTTTTTACATAAAAACTTGATCAAGGCTGTCTGAGATCAGAAGCAAGTAGCCAACCAAAGTCTGCAGAAGAATTGTGGCAAGTTCTCCAACATGCTTGGAACAACCTCCCTGCTGATACAAAGTCTTATAGAACTGCAGGACAGCATTGGCTATGTCAGAGAAGTGATGCAGTTCTAACAGCGAAGGGTGGTCACAAAAAATATTGATTTCATTCAGTTTTTAACTATTCTGCGAAATTACTCAAATGTAATGTAAAACGTATAGTATGATTATTTAGGACCTTTCATTGAATTATTTTTGAAAGAATCTTATCTGTACAGAATGTTATACAGGTGCCTAAGACTTTTGCACAGTACTCTATGTCACCTGACTGCACTTTGTTTGCATATTGCTGGTTCACTAAGAGCTGACATGGTATTGCAGTCCAATAGATGTTTGCTTTCTGGGTATGAACAGAATAGATCAAACCGGTAAAGGCCGTCAACATTTCAAATAGTTTGGTTGTAACTGTTATTCAATTCAAGCGGAAGTTGAAAAAACATTTCCATCGGCATTCAAAGGATACACACTCGATAATCTCGACCCTCACACCTCCGTTTTGTTCATTTATGCTTTGTGAACATTTGCTGCCGGCAAAATGAAAAGAAACACAATGAACCCCTATCGGATCACAATTTGAAGGTTTAACAGCATTTATGCCTTACAGCTGTGTTTCAAAGTGCAACATTATTAACACAGAATTAATGGAACTCTGGCTTCTGTCAAAATTGAACGTGTGCCGCAGAGGTGTTATATATTTCATTGAGCTTCCCATTGAGATACTCGTTTTATGCTAGTTCGAATTTCATACGCAGCTCTTGGAACGATATCTTCTTCTGAGCCATTTTCCTTACCTCCTGTGTGCAGTCGGCCAGGTAAAATTCCTGTGCGTATCCTACATGCCTTTGCAGCAAGCTCAGACAAAGGAGAGGCATCGGTAACCAAGGAAACAAGGGAATTGCTACAATTGTGCAATTGTCCTTTCTCCTGCTGCACCATCAGGGAAAACCGTAAATTGAAATAATTCCCCAGCTCTCTTCTTGCCAAGCTGCGTTTTCACCAGTTCTGAACTAAACAAATATTTAGGGAGACAAAAGAACCTATAGGGCAAAAAAAATATTCTTTTTATTTCTCAACAGGCACTCATCTGCAGTGAAACAATTATTGCACATGTTGTATACTCATGCAACTGGGATTAGTTTGAAATAAAGTTACAAGGTGGAGCATGGCTTGCTGGGGTGTAGAACTGCACTTTTCCACCTGGGCTTTGAATACAAAGCTTTCTGTGCAAAATATGTGTTCCAACCTTTACTCCTGTCCTTTGCATTTTGGCTCTTCTGAGACAAAGCAGTAACTCTTCATGCCATCTGAAGAGGAGAATAACGGTTGTATTCTATTATGAACTAAACTCGATGTTCAGACATCCAATACTTTATATGAATTGAACCTTATCTGACCTGTTCTGTAGTTGTTATCATAACCATTGTAGGTCACTGTGGATAAAAGTGTATCCTAAATAAATGCAATGTAATCTATTCGGGAGGGAGATCTCCCTCCTGAACATCATTACATAATGTATATACTTGCTGATTCACTTATGCAGGGCGCTTTTAAACACCTGACCTCTTTAAAACAATGAATATTCACGGTTTGTAATACCATGATTTGTTTTGTAATACGAAGGTCTGAGTGGTCTACCCTATAATACACCTGGATGTTGTGCCATAAGGATAATATCAGGTGTGGTAGCAAAGGCTATTACAAATAAATACCTCCATTTCAATTCTCTATATCTCAGAAATATTCTAAATCTCTGTGGTCTGCAAAGCAACGGGTCACATTTCTGTGTATTTATTATGAGTTATGAATCTGACATGCGGTCCATACACACCATGCTCGGTTTCATTTCCACGGAAGGTGACAAAACCCTTTGTCCATATCAAACCATATTCTCAGCATTGTGAACTGATATTGTCTGTGATGTTGTTATGAAGGAGCTGAGCCCTTTGTATGGCCTAGCTCTCTGCCTTTCATTAAATTAAGCAGTCTATTGTGTTTTCACAGCACCCTACATTCCTTTCTCACAACCTGAAATTGTTTTACAATGTGGCTGCTCCACTTCTGCATTAATTGACCACTTTACTCAGATCAGTTATATACTGTGTATGGTTTATGTGAAGATTATGTGCTGTCCATTCATATCTTGACACTGGGTATAGTAAGAAACATACATTTAAATACTAATCCAAACAGAGGCATTACTGCTGTCTTCATTTCATTATGAATAATCAACAAAACAGTTAATTCATATGATTAATTAATTAATAATTAATAATAACCGACTCATTGAAATGCTGTTTTTAAATTATATACTGTATGTGACATCTGTCCTGTTGCTGCTGCAGACCAAATACCACCCAGCCAAGCATGTTTTTGTTGAATATCAGACCAAAGCTCTTCATTCCCCATGTGCCATGCTATCACCACCGAGACAGCACATCAGGTGTCCTGGGAAACCCGTAGATGCCTTCAGAGGGGAGGGAGAACTTTCTGGAACATTTCCATTCCAGAACTGGAACCCCTGCTGCTTGCGCATTCCATGTGCGGCTGGAGATAACTGGCTTATGGGCTGCTGCAGGAGGGGGGTGATGGCATCATCGTCATGCCCACAGCCCCCCCCCCCCCCCCCCCCCCCACACCCTTCTCCTCACTGGAGTTTTATCATTTAAAATGATAAAAAAGGAACCCATATTTTCGCAGTATTTTCTATCCTTTTTTTCACACATTAAGGCATTTTTAAGGTTGAAGGTTAAAAAAATATATCTAATGGGACTGACTGAAAATAGGGTGGGTATGTTAAATTTCTGCTCCCAGTAACATGGCGGCTGGCCAAAGGTTTACAGTCACTCTTCTGTAGTACTTTGTGGCCTGTACTAAGAAAAATATCTGCAGGGTCAAGAGAGAAGTGCCACAGAAGAAAGAACATGCTTCAGCTGTGGTTCCCATTCCCATTTGTTGTCACGTCCGAGGCTTAACCCAACCTAGTGGCTGGGAGAGGTACTGTGTCCTTATTTTTGATTCGTTTTGCTATATCAACATTAACTCAGTGGTAGAGCTATTGTCTGATAAGCAGAAAGTTCCTGGTTCGATCCCGGCCCCTCTGGGCAAACGTGTCGAAGTGTCCTTGAGCAAAGCAACCTAATTCCAAATTGCTCTAGATGAGCTGCTTGGCTCCTTGCATGGCTGCCTTTGCAGTATGCCCTCAGGTCCCTTGTTGCACTTGACGATGACACTCAAGGACGGGCTACCCTTGGTGATCCCTCTTCTCCCAGACTTTCAGGAGATAATGCAGAAGCAGTTGTAGTTGGGCAGCCACATGCCCAAGCAGTCTGTTCACTAGGATGCGCATAGCTATGGCAGTCCAGATATAGCTGGCCTATATGGGGGCTACCGTTTCACTGCACCTATGCCACCTGTCACATAGGCTACAGGATGACCATGGCATGGTCACCTTGAGGAGACATCCAGCAGGTCTCAGCCTTCCTTCCTACTGCCCTGAAGGAAAAGGTGGAGGCTGTGGGTCAGGTCATGGCTACATTCTGGACAGTGTGTCCCAGTCCCATCTGCGGCTAGAGAACTGGGATTGTCTGTCGAGGTGGTGGTCTGTGCCCTACCCCAGATTTCAGAGGGCCACTTTGGACCTCTTGGAAGAAAAAGAGAAAATCTTGTATTTTCCCAGAGTAAATACGTAAAGTAGCTATGCTTAAGTGAGTAAGTATACCCTATCCTTAAATTAATGAACAAACACAGACGCCTATGCAAAATATAAGATAGTTGGTTAGATCAGTTGCATAATTTTATTTATAACCCCAAAAATTGTGAGACTGTGCATTACATTACATTATTGGCATTTGGCAGACGCTCTTATCCAGAGCGACGTACAACAAAGTGCATACCCATAACCAGGGCTAAGTGCGCAGAAAGACCCTAGAGGGAAGTACAATTTCAATTGCTACCCGTACAACAAAGATAAGGACCAGGGCCAATTTTTTATTTTATTTTTTAGTTTTTTTTTAAACAACAAATGAACAAACAAAGCAAAAGTGACCAAACTTAACTATCCAAATACTGCTTACCTAGTCAACTAAAAATACCAAAACAGTAAGTAAATCACAAAGACAACAATTAAGGATCACAGGGAGGTAGGGAGGGATGGGAGAGGTGCTGTTTGAAGAACTGCTGCTTGTGCACCTCTTTGAACATTACATTTCAATTTCAGTTGTTGAGCAGGCCTTAATAGGCTATTACTTAATTTTTTATCCATTATGAATTATTCATAGAGGTCATGTTCCACTCATTCATTTCATTCATGCTGTTTCATTTCATTCATTTCATCCAAAAGTAAGCACTTTATTCTTTTATTTATACTTAACATATTAATTTACATTATTATGGTCAGAAACATTTATACCATAGTTGCGGACATAGGTTGTTAATAGGGCTGGACATTATATTCTGGTGGGCCAGCGGAAGTACAATTCAGCATTAGACCTGTGGTGCCATCTCTGGACAGACCTATGGTTGTATTTGTTTCTCCCTGCCTAAGAGAGACATAATTAGAAAGATACTGAATAGCACGAATTCAATGTTTTTTTTCTTTATTTCTCTTTTTTGTGCATTTCTGTCATTATCCAATCAACGTGTGATGGGGGGTGAGAACTATCTGGAGTGTAGGTATGTGTGTGGGTGAGTGCGTGTGTCTGTGTGAGCATACCCTTGCAGTGAACAGTGACACTAACATTGAATAATGGAACGACAGACTACTCAAACATCAGTTGCTTATGCTTTTTATGTGAACAAAGAAGAGATTCACATGCATTATTCTCACATGTAACAAGGCAGACAGCAACCAAAGCAACAAGGTTAACCAGGGAAGAAAAATATAATTTAATTGTAGGAGAGATTGCCTGAGCGTAGCTCACAGCTTTCGAAGTCACCTTTCTGCAAACTGAAAACCAGAGCTGAGAGGAGAAAACATAAATGTAAGTGTTTTATGAGTATGGGAATCATATCCCAGGGGAGGATCATACTGATTTCTGTGCTTTGTGGGGAGCGGGGGGTGGGGGTTGGGGTGGGGGTGGGTGCAGATCTGTATTCCCTCCTTGTTGACTCTGCACAACCCCCCGCAAAAAGTTCCAGATGTCAATACAAATACTTTGGAAATTATAATAAAGCACAGAGACAGTCAATAACCTGACAGCAGCTTTAAATTGACTGGGGATATTAATACCGCGCATGGTCTTGAGGGGGGGGGGGGGGGCGTGATCGAGGGGGGCGGTGACATGTCCCCAATTCAGAGGGACAGAGGTCCCAGAGCAGTGAGCTTCATTTCACTTTAAAGCAAGATCGATACAGATCAGCAAAAACACACGGCATGCCTTCAGCTCAGACGATCTCGTTCACCCGCCCCGTCCCCAGAGTCGTATTTCATTTTCAGCACCTGTTTTTACTCACAATATTCACATTGATTTTCTATCGTAACTAGTCATCATTGTGAGGAATGAAATCATTTACCACCAACACAACAACCTCTCTGTTTGGCCATGGTCTGGTTGAAGAGCTTCTGCAGTGGATGGCCAAATAAAATGGTCGCTCAGTTCAGAATGATAATAATAAAGGAGGCTACCCTGCTGAAAAAAACAGCTCAAGCTAGGTTTTCAACAGTTCAACGTGGTTTTGCCGCTTAAACAGTTCAGACCAGCTCCCAGCTTGACATGGTTTGACCAGCTCAAGCTATGTTTCGAAACAGCTGGTTGAACAGCTACCAGCTCAGACAAGTTACCACCATTAGCAGGCTGACCAGCTCAAACCCAGCTATATCTGCTTTATCAGCTCATACCCAACTTTATCTTACCCAGCTCAATTCTTGAGCTGGTCAAGCTGGCATAGCTGGATTTTACAGCAGGGTAGTCTATAACCTAAAGTTTCCCAACAATTAGGTTAAAGCTAGACGGTTCCAGCCTGCTTACTAAAAGAACAGACAGATTCCCTTGGTCACTCTTTAAAATGTCTTATTTTTTGTGTGAAAGCATATACCTAGTGTAGGGACTACAACTTCCACATTCCCACAGGAAAATTCTGCGACGTCCACCACGAATGACGTCTAACTTGGTTCAGCCAATCCCGTAATGGCGGGAGCAATAAACGGTCCCGTATAAGAGCAAGACACGTTCTTGGGATCTCTCTTCTGCTTCTTCTTCTGCTTCTTCTCTTCGACGCACCCTTTTTGGCCATTCGCTTCAGCTCATCTGCTCCGAGACTCGGACAGAGGCTGAATGCTGCACAGCGCACTACCAGGCCTACGGACACACCCAGTTACCTTGCGGTAACTTCGTGGCCTATAGCGAGTGGAAACTGGTGTACACGGAACGCTACATCAGTTTACTCCTGCAAAGCTCACCATCGAACAACAGCAACAAACTTTTACACCTGGAAAAGGACCAGCGGATCAGACGACAACGCGCTGCTAAGACGGGAACACCCCAGCCTGCGCATCTCTCCCGGACACAATTCACAGCACCATCGCCGCTTCTACAAGGACAGCATGTCTTTTGGATCCAGCAATGCGTATGGACTCAGTAAGAAAACAAACATTCAGGCATAGCCAGTGTTTAGTTTAGTCTTAACTGTTTTTGTGAATCTGTGTTTCAATATTTACCATCCAACCATTGTAATGTGTTTGGTTAGCTACATATATATGTACGTGAATTGATTCGCCGTCTTTTGCGCATATATAGAGTAAAACTACGCAAGTAGTCCCTCCTCACCGCTAACTCTAACTCATTACCACACCCAGAACTCTAGCTTACTCAAGCTAGCTACTCCCACCTTTCCTTTGTTCAAGCGATACGCGCGCTTGCTCGCGCCCACACACACGCACACACACACCCTAACTTCCCCTACTAATTCCCGTTAGTTTATCTGTTCTGTGTTTAATAAATAAATAAATATATTTTATTAAACCCCGGTGTCCGTTTTGGAATCGCATAGACATGAGAGCCGAGTTAAAGCAGTCTTTCGAAGAACTTCCAACCTTCAGGTTATCGGTATGTTCAATCATTAATATTGGTTATTTTAATTAATTAAAATACTAAATTTGTGGTTGGATATTTCTGATAACAGTAATTTTATGAGACTGATTACTTTTCGCAGTTATACTGCTACACAACGTTTAACTGGCGCCCCGGTTTCGTAGAGAGTAAAATCCCTGCGTTATTTGGCGGCCCGTGCAAGGACCCTACATAATTTGGAGTCCCGTGCGAGGACCCCTACACTAGCTTTCATTGCTTTGGTTGGACAATGGAGTCACTCTCAGGACAATAGTTATATCAGAATGCAGTTGAGATTTTATGAATTTTTACATTTTCAAAATTATAAATCTTCTAAAGCTTGTCATTGTCATGGTTGTCTCACTTTGTCGGGCAGTAACTCTTGGGATTACGAGAGGATGTGCCTGACACATTCGTGCTTCCCTTGTACAGCCAGGATCGCTGGTTGCAGGAGGAGTTGGTAATCGCAAACAGGTGTTAGTGATCTATATAAGCCGGGTCTTTTCTAAGCCCAGTGCTTCTGTGGTGCATTTCACGTCCTTTCATTCGCAAAGCCGGTAAAGCGAGAGTCGGGAGACTGGAACCCCTTTAAAATTAAAAGGATTCCCGGACTTTCCCTAGTCAGGGCTGATGCAGATTTTGGGGAACCCGTTTAGAGGTTTCTAGCTCAGGGTCTCACTGCCTAACTCGCTGATAACCCAGGCAAATCTCCTCTCGCCTGGGTTATCAGCTTGTTTAGTGTTAGCAGAGCTGAAGGCGAGTGGCTTGTGAATGGAGTTTGTATCACTTAAAGTAAAATGAATCCGGATCCTTCCTGTAGCTAGGTAACCAAGTTTATGAAGTGGGGTTCTTTGCCACATTTGGTGGTTGCTAGCCTGCAGACTCACCGTCTGACATTTCGGCTGTTCGGTCTCTCTACCTGAGATTTGCCTTTCGCCTCATGTATCAGCTGTTTCCTTTCAGGGTTAGCTGGAGGCGGAGTCTGGCTTGCACATTTACTTATCTTTTCATTCGGTCATTTAGAAGTCTGTGGGAGAACTGCGTTACTCTCATTCAATTACAGACGCAGAAACACCATTTAATTTGAGCTGGAGTTAAATTTGAGCCATAGGGCGGCCTGTAGCATAGTGGTTAAGGTAAATGACTGGGACACGCAAGGTTGGTGGTTCTAATCCTGGTGTAGCCACAATATGATCTGCACAGCCATTGGGCCCTTCAGCAAGGCCCTTAACCCTGCATTGCTCCAGGGGAGGATTGTCTCCTGCTTAATCTAATCAACTGTATGTTGCTCTGGATAAGAGCGTCTGCCAAAATGCCAATAATGTAGAGTTTTCACCCTGGCCTGGGGTTAGTTCTCCTGACTGTCGCTGCATTGTCGATGTTAGCCCTTGAATAGGCAGTCGCGTTATCTACCTGTTACTGGCCTCGCATGTGCATTCCTGGGAACGCAAGGCAGAGGGTTATTTGGTTGATCTTGGTTGTGTGTTGGAAGTCCACCACTTTTTTTTTCCTTTTTTTTCTTATTCTCGCTCCCTTGTTTCAGGGTAGCTTTATGTTTGGAGTTTGCCGGGGTACCATTTCCTTATTTTTATTGCACTTTACTACTAATGGTTACCTCAGTCTGTGAGTAACTTAAGGATCCCCTTCAGGGTCGCACTCGGTCCTTGGACCACACTCTTTCAGGTCTCACAAAAGCTCCCCTTCATGGTCACGCTTGGTCCCCTGAACCCACAACCTTACAGTCATAATACAGAGCGCATTAAATTATAATAATAAAATATGTATCGATAATTAACGTGTTCCACTGGAGTGTATACTTCATTCTGGTTAATTGTATGGAAATATTCTTGAGGTCTGCAGATTAGAACAATTATAGAATGATTTGTTGCAGATGGGCCACTTAAACAGTTTCTGCTTCTCTTCTAAAACTTGAATTCCATTTCTTTCATTTGTCAAATATTTATGTCTTTATATCTGATTAGTATTATTATCACACCTTGTTGTCCTCTATTGGAAAGTCCATTAAGAACCCTGTGTGAAAAGCAAGGTTTTTAATGAAATTATTATCATTGAAATGTCGCATGCTTGCCCTGTGGAAAATAATTACAAGTGAAAGAAGACATGCTCTAAAATAGAACATGAGATTTTGATGATAAGAACATGAGAAATGTATCCCACCTTGTCTCCTAACAAGAACTTGTACTTTGATAGCTCCACACAGCTCTTTAAGCAGTTATCCACCACCTCATTAGAGAATTGAAGACTTTCCATTTAAAAAAATGAATAAAAATAATCCACTTTTAAAAATCCTTTCTTTCTAGCAGGAAAGTTTTCAGTGCTCGCGATACATCTTTTCCTCAATTACATTAATGCAATTAAATATTAATCCAAGCAGGAGAAGAGAAGCGAAGGACGGGGGTGTTCACAGGCGATGTCCTTTGAAGTGAGCGAGTCGCTCCTCGCTCTCAGAAAAACGATGGCTTTCATTGCAGCACAGTGTGTGGGACAGGAGGCGTGCATGTCAGACAGGGTGTGTTTGAACGGGACAGGGGGGCACGTTTGGGATGGGGGGGGCCTGTGTGGGACAGGGGGTACAGGGGGTACATGTGTGTAACAGGGGGTACATGTGTGTGACAGGGGGCTTGTGTGTAACAGGGGGTACATGTGTAGGACAGGGGGCTTGTGTGTGACAGGGGGTACATGTGTGTGACAAGGGGCCTGTGTGTGACAGGGGGTACATGTGTGTGACAGGGGGTACATGTGTGTGACAGGGGGTACATGTGTGTGACAGGGGGCTTGTGTGTGACAGGGGGTACATGTGTGTGACAGGGGGTACATGTGTGTGACAGGGGGTACATGTGTGTGACAGGGGGCTTGTGTGTGACAGGGGGTACATGTGTATGACAGGGGGTACATGTGTGTGACAGGGGGTACATGTGTGTGACAGGGGGCTTGTGTGTGACAGGGGGTACATGTGTATGACAGGGGGTACATGTGTGTGACAGGGGGCTTGTGTGTGACAGGGGGCCTGTGTGTGACAGGGGGTACATGTGTGTGGGACAGGGGGCTTGTGTGTGACAGAGGGCCATGTGTGTGACAGGGGGCCTGTGTGTGACAGGGGGTACATGAGTGGGACGGGGGGCTTGTGTGTGGGACAAGGGGTACATGTGTGTGACAGGGGGTACATGTGTGTGACAGGGGGCCTGTGTGTGACAGGGGGTACATGTGTGTGACAGGGGGCTTGTGTGTGACAGGGGGCCATGTGTGTGACAGGGGGCCTGTGTGTGACAGGGGGTACATGTGTGTGACAGGGGGCTTGTGTGTGGGACAGGGGGCTTGTGTGTGATAGGGGCCTTGTGGAACTGCGTGTGTGCGCTCTGGCCTCGGCTCACTGTCACATATGACCAGCTAGCATTCAAACCCATACGAAAATGTACTATATGGCCAAATAAATCAAGACTGACATATGCACTCAACGAGCAATTTATTAGGTAGACCTGTACACCAGTTTGTTTATGCAAATATTTAATCAGCCAGTCATGTGGCAGCAACTAAATGCATTCGGCAGTTGTTCAGACCAAATGTCAGAATGAGAATCTAAAAGAAATGTGATTTATTTTGATCGTTGAATTATAGTTGGTGCCAGACAGGGTTGTTTGAGGATTTTCATGCACAACAGCCTCCAGAGTTTGCAGAGAATGGTGCCAAAAAACAAAAAAAACATCCGGTGAGCAGCAGTTCTGTGGGCAAAAAACGTGTGAATGAGAGGTCAGAGGAGAAGGGCCAGACTGGTCGAAGCTCACAGGAAGGTGACAGTCATGCAAAAATAACCACTCAGCACAACAGTGGTATGCAGAAGAGCATCTCTGAACACACAACGTGTCAAACCTCTAGTTAAGTGGATAGGCAACAGCAGCAGAAGACCAATAAAACTAATAAATACCTAATATAGTGCTCACTGAGTGTATGGTACATATTGGATTTGGAACAGGGACTCTCCTGTATCCTCCGCCACAAAGAGTTCTGCTAAACCGCCTCCCTGGAACCAATTAGAAAGCTTTGATG
Source organism: Conger conger (assembly GCF_963514075.1). Classification (NCBI taxonomy): domain Eukaryota; kingdom Metazoa; phylum Chordata; class Actinopteri; order Anguilliformes; family Congridae; genus Conger; species Conger conger. The sequence continues at coordinate 36,288,443 of NC_083767.1, forward strand.
GTGGCTTGAATTTAATGTACTACCCATAATCTACCCAAAATCCAGCCGGCCAGACCATGTGAATCAATGGCAGATGCAGAACTGGATTCAAAGGCATTTTTGGTGGGCCATGTCAATTCAATTAAACTTTATTTGCATAGCGCTTTTTACAGACACTGCCATACAGAGGCTTTACAATATGTGAACATATTAGGAATTGGTGTTTGTAAACAATAATCTTGTCTGTTTGTATTTTGTTCTGTACCCATGGTGACGAAATATAATAAAGGGTGTTATGTGATAAGTAACGAGTGTCTGAGTCTTATCTTTTTAGACAGTTTGTGGTATTGGCAATGCCACAAAATGTTTTTTTCCTGCAGCATTTCCTTCATGAACCGACATGTTTTATTGTTGCCTTAATGGATCTCTGTAAGCAAGAGTGTTGCATGCTGGGTCTGAAAATGAAGCTAGCAGGAGTGCTCACATCCAGTGAGAGATTCCACATTAATGAATTTACATATCAAAAGAAACAAGAACAAACAAAATGCTCTTTAAACCATTTAATTAAGAATGACTTAAGTTTAAAGAGGTGAAGAGATAAGAGATTTGGGGAATGCCTTTCACCAGAGGACATTAATCAGAGGGAAGCCTTTGCAATCGCTGTTCCCTACAGTATGGAAAGGGGCTGCTATAAACGATTGAAGAAAGCATGGTGACGCTTCAAGAGTGACAAGCCCATAATGTTTTAAATATGGCCTCATATGATGCCAGTATCTTGCAACTGTAAAGACCCACTTTCAGAGTTTTTTCTTTCTTTATAGCTTGTTTTTTCTAGAACTTTATACCTGCAGTGTTCAGTCTCGCTGCCCCACTTTGCAGCTTTTTTCAAGAGCTTTTATAGATCCTTTAAAATCTGATGGCTGATGCTGGACATACACGGCCTAAATCATAGTGTAGCAACGCAGTCTAAATTCCATCCATCCATTATCCTAACCCGCTTATCCTGAACAGGGTCGCAGGGGGGCTGGAGCCTATCCCAGCATACATTGGGCGAAAGGCAGGAATACACCCTGGACAGGTCACCAGTCCATCGCAGGGCGCACACACACACACACACACACACACACACACACACACACACACACACACACACACACACACACACACACACCTATGGGCAATTTAGACTCTCCAATCAGCCTAACCTGCATGTCTTTGGACTGTGGGAGGAAACCGGAGTACCCGGAGGAAACCCACGCAGACATGGGGAGGACATGCAAACTCCGCACAGAGAGGCCCCGGCTGATGGGGATTCGAACCCAAGACCTCCTTGCTGTGAGGTGGCAGTGCTACCCACTGTACCATCCGTGCCGCCCGCAGTCTAAATTACTATACCCAAACATCATACCCAACCTAAATATCCAAATATTCTATTTTTTAAACAATACTTGCAATCCCCTGAGATAGTTTTGTTTTTATTCTGAGGATTACAAATGCAATCATTGATCCAATAATGTATTTGTAAAATGCTAATTATGTATAAGGTTCAGGATTTTGGGTTTAGAGGGGTTCTAAGTTCACATTCAACAATATTTTGAGCTCAAACAAAATGGACTCCATGGAGGTTGTAGAATTTCCCTCCCTGGTGTGAGCCTGTAACCTCAGGCTCACATTTTTAAACTGAACTTTAACCTCTTCAGCAAACATCCAATATTTCACTTATGTAAGTCATCCAGACTGTAAAGAACACATATAGTGCTGTATATGAAAACATATTTGTTATAAATGAATAAAGAAAAAAAGACAAATTAAGGCCTTTTATGCCGGCTTTGTGTATCAGTTAATATTGACAATGTTGGGAGATTGTGGTTTTTCCAAAGGCACAGCAGTTGGAGCTCTGATAGCAGGGATGAAATACCTACCGCCCAAAGTACCTCTATTCCCCTCAAATTCATTTAAAACAGCCATCCCTTCCATCGACCTTTGCCATTTCCCAAAGGGACGGGTAGAATCAATGAACATATTACTTCTGTCTGTGTTTAGGAAAGATATAAATGAATCACTGGGCTTGTGCTGTCCAAAAACATTGTCTCGATGCTCCTCAGACTGGCCCTTGCTGTAAAATCTGCTGTCCAATCCCAAAAGGCTCTGAATACCCAAACATGGAATTTTACATTTAAAGAATTTAAAAAAGAATTTTTAACTATTTTTCAGCTCAAACTGAAATATGAATGTAGTCTATGGTTTAAGTTGTCTCTTCTAAAATTTAGAACTTTTATAACTTTTCACATGATCATACATCGTTGGATAAGTAAATGTAAGTAAATATAAGTAAATGAAAAATGATAGTTATGACAGGTTACTAAATTGCTACTGAGATCAGATGAGTAAACCTCTATTGACAACAGGTATACAGTATAAATGACCAAGAGCTGCATCTTCTTATAATTTTTTTGCTGTTCTTCACTACAAAAATATAATTGGATTATTCCATTTCAGTTCAATATCCCTGGATCAATTTTTCTAACAGAAACTAATCAAAGCATTGGACAATACAGCAGCCGGTGACTTTTTAATTGCCTCACAGATGTAAAAAAAAAAAAATACTAAAAAAAAAAAATGCTGCTAACTTTGGTTATGCACTGGATCATCCATCAATGCAGATGCAGTTAGTCTCATTAATTACAAAAATCATAATAATAGAGTCTATTGCTTTATGCCTTTTAATGATTTTACATTTAAAGAAAAGTTAGTAAACAGCCATTATAAGTCATAACACCAACTAAAAGTAAGGCCTTAGGCATCTGTAAATCGACATGGAAATATTAAGAATTGATTATGCTTTCCATTTCACTTTTGTATTTCTGTCCTTTTAAATTATAAAGTTTTAAATCCCCCTTCCCCCCTAAAAGAATCTGGCAGTTGCATTACAAATGTTTTTCTTCTTCTTTAGTTAAGATGCCTTTTGGATTAGAATTTGAATTGAACCCAGGGTTCAGGGTTCAAATTCACCCAGGGAAGGTGAATTTTGCTTATTACAGTACCTCACAGTGGTCAAAATGACACCAAATTACACCAGATTTTCTACATCCTCAGGAAGGAGTCCTGAGTCCATATACCAAGTTTGGTATGAACCCATCAAAGCGATGCTGAGATATGCCCTCACTTCCTGTTCAGCAGCTTTGCTGCCGATTTCGATTGGCTGTACTGAACAAAAGATTAGAAAAAAAAAAAATACATCTGCTACCTTTTGTGAGGAGATTGGGCAAACTTTGTGGCCTGTGAATTTTTTTGAAAGCTTTTGATAAAATGCAATATGGCAGCCTCTGCCTTGGGACATCTCACTGCCTTGGGACATCTCACGGGATCACCAGACATGAGAATAATTTTTGAAGCAAATACATCGCCAGCTATTAGCCAAAACACATTTATGCTTATTGCAGCACCCCCCCAGTGGTCAAATGACTCACTTTTTTAGCTTGTTCTCACAAAGGAGTACTGAGTCTATGTATCAAGTTTGGTGTCGATATATCAAAGTGTTGCTGAAATATGAGCTCACTTCCTGTTTGGCAACTTTGCTGCCAAATTCATTTGCCTGTGACAGACAAATGCTTTCAAAAATCTAAAATCAGTTAAATGTGGCAACAGGCTAAGACGCAGCAGACTCGCGGTTGCAGTTCGCTGCAGTTGCACACCGGGGACTGGGGTTCGATTCTCGGTCCTTCCAAATGCCAAGTTTGGCTGGCTCACGTGGAGCAGCAATAATTGGCTCGCTGCTCCAGAGGGAGGGACTTGGCAGGGTTAGTAGATCGCCGCACGAAACAAGCACCTCGGGCGCCTCAGAATCACGGTTACAGCTTGGGAGGTGAGACGGCTTGAAGAAGGCGTGTTGCTCTCCCGTTGGCTGCCGAGGGACAGGGTGTGGGCAGTGTATCTAATACTGGCTCTAATTGAATCAGACGGGGTCCAATTGGCTACCAAATTGGGAGAAAAAGGGAAAAAAATCGGATTAAAATTATAAAAATAAAATAAAATCTAAAATCCTGGGTGTCTCGGTGGCACAGCCTGTAGGGCACTGACCGCATGCTCTTTGCGAGCCGCGACGTCGGCGGTTCGAATCCAACCGTCTGACAATTTGTCACATGTCTTTCCCTCTCTCTTGCCCCCATTCTTCCTGTCTCTCTATACTACACTGTCCAATAAAAGCTTTAAAAAATCTAAAATCCATTTGATAACCTTTGTGAGGCTAGGTCTGAACATCATCTGTGCCAAATAGGGTGAAGATTGAATGAAATATGTGGCCTGTGAGGCTTTTTAAAAATCTTTTTCAGAAAATCCAATATGACAGCCACATTAATGTGATTGACATGGAAATTGACCATGTTTCAGCCTTGAGACCACTCACTGTCTCACCAGACACCACAATTATTTTTTTAAGCAAACACATCACCAGTTATTCGCTAAAACACATTTTTGCTTATTTCAGACCTCACTTCCTGCTTGGCAACTTTTCCGCCATTTTTGATTGACTTCAATGGATGAACGCTTCTGTCTCTGCCTTGGGATCTCCCAGGATATAACCACGCACAAGACTTACTTTTTTAAGGCAAACACTTCAATAGTTATTTTTACTGATTGTGACGCCCCACCAGTGGTGAAATGACTCATGGTTTTTTTGCATGTCCTCAGGGAGGAGCACTGAGTCTAAGTACCACGTTTTTTGGTGCTTCCTCAGAATGGGGTCCCAAGTCTATATACCAAGTTTGGTTTTGATAGATCAGAACGTTGCTGAAATATGATAATCAAAATGTTGGCCTGTGAAGTTTTTAAAAACTTTTTCAGAAAATCTGTAAGGCTGGAAATCTGACATTATCACTCAGGGCTGGTCAGCTTGCTGGCTTCCTCTGGTATTGTGGAATATGTGGCTGTAAAGTAATTTAATAATAACAACTCAGGAGCATGCACCATTAACCCCCACTATCTCCGCACCCATACGGGCAGGAGCCTGTGGGGGAAGAGTCAGGCCTCCAGCCGTAAAACTCGTTACGACGGGACAACATCCTTTACGGCACGGGAAGGTTTCAGAGGGCACGGCCTGTTAGGCACTGACCTTCTCCTGAACCCCCCTTTATTGCTCTCTCCCTCTTTACTCACTCACTAAATGATGTGTACAGCATTGGATGTTTCATGACAAAGTCAGTTTAGATAATATTAATGTTTGGTATTATTCTGATTGTTTCAGTGCGACTCGTGCAATGGTTTTATTTCTGCAACAGCAAACCCTGGACATCATAACCAACCAGGGAGAAACTGTGTGGAGCTCTGCCCCAGTGAAAGCCATGTGCCTCAACCCCCCTGCGCTTCCTGGGGAGGCATGGCTCCAAATTACAGATGGGTGACCCATTTTTAGGGTTAACAGATTTTGGATTTAAGGACAGCAAACTAAGCAATCTGGGAGAATGCAATCAGCCTCCCGTGCACTCCGTGCACGTAATTTCTACGTACAGGGTGTCTGTAGCCAGACTCCCGTATGTAGCTTTTATTACCAGGTATGACTTTTAAGACTCCGTAATTTGGTTTCCATTGTAATGTTTTTTTATTTGAAACTAGTGTGTAATTACGTATGTAACCTGCCTGGTAAAATAAATTGTTAAAACTTGATCTGTGTGGTTTCGCTTACTGACACTCAAAGTTATACAGGGAATGCTTGGTTTACCCCCTCAAACTGGTCTAGGGAGGATGAATATTTACGCTTAATGCATCACGGCGTATAGCACCCGTAGACCTATGATGGTAAATCCCTCGCCTCCGCGTGGTAGTTCATTCATGTCGAGCACAGCCGTAGCTAGGTTGGTCTGCTTGGGTCCCTAGGCTGTAAACAAATATACCCAAGAGTAGCTATTCCTGCGACCTCTGATGACTACAGATAGCTAGTCAGTTCGTGAGACGTGCACATTACGCGCGATGTGACATGCGGTGGTACCAGCAGAGGACTGTTCGGAGAGTAAATCTCAGTACAGGATTCCTGTAGCGATCAAGTCAAAATTATCAATAAGAAATCCACCTAATGTGGATAACTAATCTAAATTATTATTCTAAAATGGAGTCAGATAAACGAAGGTGAATCTATTGGCCCTATTGTGGAGATTCTCGGTCAGCCCGGACCAGTAAAGAGCGGAAGGCAGAGTGATACTACTGCCTTTGTATCGTGGTTTATTTATTGGCTGATCTAGACTCTCCGCATAGGGGCCACTAATTTTTAACCCTATTAGTATTCTTTCAGCAACACCAGAAGGACGAGCACACTGATACCTTCAGCCCTCGCTAAATTCCGTTGTTGGGTTAGCGTGGGGTATTACAAATCCAACATGGCGGAAATTGAAGTCCATGTCTGAATTCAGCTTGATCCAAGGAATCCAATCGGGAATACGGCTCAACTTACATACATTAACATACCTCCAACTTTTACGTTGCTGGAGCTAGAGAGCTCGAGGCTCAAGCTCTTTCAAGGAACATTTAATGGGTTGGAGTGTCCTTAAAGATGGTGGAACTTGATCAATTTCTGAATCATTCAAGGGATGAGGAGACAAGGAGGGATAAAATAAGCGATTGGAATGAGCCCAGAGCAGTGACCTGAGCATGGTAGATTTATAATACTTTCAAGGCGGAAATCTGGCATGGTATGCCTTTGAAGGTTTAGTACAGTCACCATTATTATTATTATTATTATGCAGTATATACATATGTGCCAACTGCTTCAGTTATAGCTATGACTCATCCATCTTATTGAAAGAAAAGGAAAAGGAATTTCTTAAAGAGACAATATGAGCCTTACAGTAATGTCACAATTTCAAATTAACCTTGCATCTGAAAATTAATGTATTTACCACTGGGAATCTCATTTGTATTTCGGCAGAAAAGCTCTTTGAGAAATCTTGGGGCTACACAGTACGGTATTACAAATGTAAAAATATTTTTCTATGTATGTAAATCTTATGCACGCTTTTCTTGGTTGCTGACACAAATAAACCAGGGGTTTTGACTGCATGCATTGCTACAAAAAGGTAAGTCACATTTACATTAATGAGTTACTGTCGCTAGGTTACTTCTATGATGCATTACATTGTCCATTAATGCAGGGTTTGGCTCATTTTTATACGCCTTCAGGGGGACACATTACAATGGATTTATCAGCATATCTTGTGCACAATCATTATGCACATCAACATTGTATTGCAGTCTTAGGTTTGAACACACAACCTTCTCCTAAAATGTAGTATGTTTAGTAATGTTTTTTTAATCTATTTCTTATCTTTTGCATTCCCTAAGGCTCCCCAAAATTCAGGTCCTTTCAAATTAATCAAATGTTTTTGATGAACAGTTTTTAGAATCTCAGTTTTGTTCTTTTGTTTACCTGATTCCCCCCCAGCAGAAACAAAAGTGTGCTGGCAGGTGCACCATGTGGACCAAGGGCCCTGGCAGACTAGCGACCCTCAAAAAACTTGAAACTTGTTTTGGGTGCTGGGATCCAAAGTGAGGTCTTCTCATTGGGCCCAGAATCCCCGGTGGCATGCTTCAGATACTGATGCTTCCCAATCTTATTCCATCATATGGACTGAAATCTCAGGTCTGATCTAATGGGGCCCAGCCAAAATGCTCTCTTCTGATTTGGCCTGCCCTTGACCAATAAAAACACAAATCGAGGGCTGCAGGATGGCTCATTCAGTACTGGTATTCTGCGGTCTTGGACTAGAATGCCAGTACTGACTGCTGGGAGCTAAGTAGGGCAACATGCAATTGGTCATTTCAAATTAGGATGGGAATTTGACAAGTTCAGCCCTACACTGGCTGCCAGTATTTATTAAAAAATAAATACCGAAAAAGTCAAATCCAACGGAATACATGTGTTTTTTCACTGCACCCTCATCAGTCATGATAATGCTCGTTTTACTGTTGAAGTGTTTGTGGCAGATATACGTTTCCACCTGAAGGCAAAACAGCATGACTGAAAACAACAGTGGAAAATCCCCTCTCCTTTCCCCCTCCTACATCAAAACACTTTCATTTTCATCAGCTTCAAAGGGATGGGTGCACAGAGCTCACCTCCAAAAAAGTTATTTTTTAGGATTAATGAATATGCAAAATGATCCCATGAAAATATTACTGGGGAGATGTATTTATTTTTGCGGGTAATAACATGACTGTATTCTCAGTTTGAAAATGCCATATGCAGTTGCACTTTTGTACAACCATCTTACAGATCATATTTTTGTTTTAACAGGTACTTTATGTATTGTAGACCTGGGTCAAATAAGTAATTGTTTTGGATGGAAATATTATCTATCCATTATTGAGCCTGTCGGGAGTATTAGAACCTATGACAGACTCTCAAAAAAACCTTTCTTCTGGTCCTCAATTGTTGGCTCAATTGTGCCAAGCAAGATCAATTGGTCACAGAAAAGTGAATATAAAAAAACTACATATTTGACCCAGGTCTGATGCATTGTATTATGTCTGTGAGTGTGTGTGTATATGCGTGCGTGTGTTTGTTTTATTCCTATGGTATACTATATGTCGATGAGGATTATAAGCCCAAACCTGGAGGAACTGCAGGGTGGTCAAACAGGTTAATGAAAACACCTGAGGGGTTCGACATTGATGCTCTTTGCCAGCACAGTGGCGTTCTCTCTCTGATCCCGAGGAGTGAAACAGAAGAGCTGTCTTTTACATGCCACAGAGAGCTGTTTGAACAGTACCCGGCGTTGAGCTATTTTCAGTTTCTTATGTGAGTTCACTTCGCTGCTCCCTGCTGGGTTTCTGTGGTGTGTCAAGCATGGACTTGCTAATGACAAGATATTGGGCTCGATGTCAGTTTGCTGCCATGTAGATGTAATGGCTTCTTTGCTCCTGTATAGACAGAGCTCCAGAATCTTTGTTGGCTCCAACATCTTCATCATCATTGTCATTCTCATCAATGCCATCTTCATCACCATCATCATCCTCATCACCATCATCAATCATGATCTCAAATGCATGAGCGCAGAATAAACAGCAGTATCTTTTTTCATTCATTTTTTGCACATTTATTCCAAAACTGTATATCAAACCTTGCAGTGTCACAAGAATGACAAGGCCATACTGTGATCAAGTCAGCTCAAGAGCCAAAACACTTGTGACAGAAAAATAGATTTTCTTCTTCTTTTGTTTTTCTCCAAGAAACAAAAGAGTACTGAAAGATCTCCTCCACAGTGAGAACTAGGCTGATGGATGACAGACAATGACAAGGGGAACAAAGTTAAACAAAAGTCAATGGCAAGTTTACTGCAAGAATCTGGACTGAAGACTGAGAAGCCAGGATTCAGGCAGCCGCTGATGGCAAAGCTCTGCTTTATCGCTAACAGACCAGGGTCTATATAAAGAGTCACAAGGCCATGCTCAGAACACAGATTCTCTAGTATCTCTCCGCATACAGCTTGATGAGTTTCCGGGATCAATATGGTCCTAACAATCAGGCCAGTAGAAGGTGAGAAATTTCTCTCCCGTGTTTCAAACAGCCAATGGCTAGCCGCTGTGAAATGTTGAATCATTCTGTTAATTTCAGCAGTGTGGGGACCTCGTATCGATTTGTTTATGTTGGCAACGAGGCCCCGCTTGCATATTAATGCATGTGTGTGTTTGTGTGTGTGTGTGTGTATGTGTGTGTGTCAAAGGGAGAGGGGGGCTGGTGAGCGAGAGAGAGCATTTCTCTTATACTTTTGATAGACGGTGGGTGCCAGAGAGAGGCAGGCCCCTTTTAAAAATATATATTGATTAAACACTCTGGCAAGAATCTCCCTCGTGCCGGGCCCATTAATGGCGTGATAGCGTTTGCTGGAGGTCAAAGGTCAGCTCTGTGAAAATGTTCTGCTGACATGCTAAGCGCTTTTAATTATTGAGAGCTAGAGGAGCGGACAGGCTGGACCCGCTGCTTCATGGCTGAGCTTTTCCAATGGGCAGGGCTTATAAAACACAGTTACACTGCTGGTTTCTCACTAATAATTCCTGACTGGGATTATTGAGTTGATGTGCAATAGTAACTGGGGAAAACGGATGCAGTAGTCCTGATAAAACACACACCTGGAGTCGGGGTTATACTGATTCACACACCGAGGCGATGTCATGTAATCTTGCATGTCAGCCAGACATATGCATGTCCATTGGAATGAATGTAACCCTTTGGAGTTGGAATGCCAATTTTGTATTTTGTTTTATCTTTACTTTTAATAATGTATGGAGCACATTTGCTCTCCTCCCAAAATGAACAGCCAAAAGGTGTAAGCACAAAAAGACATGCAATAGGGAGAGGTGTCGCCGGGTTAGGGGTATTCTTTGCCCAAAAAATGGGATCTCGAGTATTTCAGATGGAATGTTAAACCAATGTTCTGACCCACTGTGGTGATTAAAGAGCTTGTGCCCCTTTCCAGTGGAGTAGTCACATTAATTCTGGTGTCCTGACTTAATTCCCACAGAAACTGGGTTCCTACGTCTGGTCATCAAATCACACCTTACATTTGATAGTCCTTTCAGTCCAACCCACTTTCATTCCCCAGGTCATTCCTGTAAAAGTAATTCTCATTTCATCTTCCTGGTGAAATAAATGAACTAAATAAATAAATAAATGAAAGTTTTCTAAATCCTAAAAATGAAGTTTTTTATTGATATCAAATGCTGCTTTCACAAAAACACATTCTGCTTTTGGCATCTTTCAAAGATTTCCCACTGTATGGGCCTTCACGTGTTCTTATATTGGATCAACAAAACTTAAACAACTTTCTCCTGGTAATTAGCATCACGCTGGACTACAACAGTCGTGTTCTGCATGTATTGTCTCAAGCGAGATCTTTTCAAAACCCGCTAGTACTAAAGCTGCAGATATTTCGAATGCAAAGAGGGTTGATCACACAAAGGGGGTGACTGAGCACTTAGCGTGATTAATCACTGAATCAAACGCACAATGGCCAAACCGTTTAAGGAGTCATTTCAATTCCATAAATCAAAAATGTGCGAGGAAGGAAGAGAATTTAATGAGCACCTTGGTACAAAGCAAATCATCTTGCGCTTTATGTTGACAAATTCTCACATGATGAATTGAGTCTGTACTCTGTGCTATGTCCCATTTAGAACAACATTGAAGAAACGTTTCTAAAAGGACAAATTGTCCATTACAATAAAGTGCTCTAAACCCCCTTTCCTGTAATAAGCATTAATTTGCTTTCATGGCTATAAATGTCACTGTTAATAAGAAATGGATATAATGAGATGTTCCAACTCCAAGTACAGGAGTTCCAGAAAACTAATTACACATGCAACTGCATACAAGTGTTTTATTTACTTTTTCTTTCATTTAACTTGTTTTCTAATGGTGTTTTATAATATGTTTTGGAATATTAACAACCTATAATGTAACCTCGGGGGGACTGGAGCTAAAAAAGAGGAGGGGGCTCATTTGCAGAGCACTCAGTTCCATATTGTAAATAAGCTCAATAACGTACACCCCATCCAACCAGCAGCATAAAGCTTGCTACCCAGAGAGCCACAGATTTAGTCATGAGGAAGTGCCATTTTGAAACTGTACCAAATAGGAAATCGAATAGGGAATTGACCCAATTGTACGCATATTGGATATTTATTTTTAGACAGCAATGCTGTAACTATTTTTAAGAATTCCAAATTTGTTATCAAAGAAAGCTGTGGGATACTCCGGCTCTGAGCTGTTCCCGGGTACGGCATAAGCCTGAAGGGTGGGATAAGTCTCAGATAAATGAAGAAACAAGTAGTAGGGAGAGAGATAAAGAGGAGAGTCATTCACCTCATTTATATGGAGGCCTGAATGCTCATCTCCATCACTTTGTTCCTCTCCTCGCAGTTTGACACAAACACCGGCTGGGTGAAGCTGAGTTAAGCCTCCCTTTGCAAAACCACTTCAAACTGAATTGAGTTCACCTCACATTCCTTCCTATGGTATCTCAACAGCAGATAACGCTAGCGATTGTACGGGAAGGTGCGGCCTGAAGCGTAGTGGTTAGGGTACATGACTGGGACCCGCAAGGTCGGTGGTTCAATAAGATCCGCACAGCCGTTGGGCCCTTGAGCAAGGCCCTTAACCCTGCATTGCTCCAGGGGAGGATTGTCTCCTGCTTAGTCTAATCAACTGTACGTCGCTCTGGATAAAAGTGTCTGCCAAACGCCATTAATGTAATGTAATGGGAAAAATGGACATGTGCATTTCATTGGCCTCTTGCTCAGGTGAAGCTCTGGAAAAAGCAGTGGAGAATGAACAGGCTGACCAGAATAACAGACACAGAGGCGGTTAACCAGTTAGTCGCATTTTGACAGAGAGAGGGGCCAGGTGTTTTCCTTTCCATGGGAATTTCCAGCTGCTTTCTATCAAGTAACGCATAACACATAATACCCTGCAGAACACATCTCCAGCATTGATGCACCTCAGACAAAGGGGTTTTCCAGGAGGTATACTGAAAAAACAGGTGTTGGATGTGAAATAATCAGTAGTGTGGCATTTCTCACCTTTATAGCTTTTACTCCACACAACCAACTCAGCTCAAAGGGAAATATAATTTGGTCAAAAATAATAATAATTCAGTACCTCACCCCCTAATCGACTAGCCCTGTATGAAGTAATGAGTCACTCACCAGTTAAGGTGTTTTTGCCTGTGTCAGGCAATCTCTTTTGATTGGTTCATTTTAGCTCCACCCGCTGAGGGGTTTCAAGAATAACCTCCCACTCCCACCACAAGGGAACATTTATTACAGAGGCCTCCATGTTGACAAAGACATGCCTCTTTCTTGAGGAATTCATTTCAGGGTTATATTTACAGTGGAGTGTTTCTAATTTATTTTTCTGCTTTTGTTTTTCTACGTTTTAACTTTTGTCTAGCAACAGCACATTCAAGCAAAAAACCAAAAGTGTTTCTCCACAGTACAGAGGGGAGCAGCACCACATGGGGAGATTGCACGGTATTCTTGGTGCTAATAAATCTGTTTCTGACAGGCCTGCCTTCAAGACCAGATGCAGGGAAAGTGGGAAAGTGGTTTCTGAGAGTTCTGTCAAAGTTAAGCGGGGGGGAGTGCGGAGCAGCAGGGCATGCCCCCATTGCTCATGAACGGGAGCGTTTGTGTCAGAGAAACGGTGGCTTGCTGTTTCCTCCAGCTGTTTGCCATGCCGGGGGCGTGGCGTCCTGGGCCTCACGCTCTCTTTCGGGTTTGATTTTGGGGGCGGGGGGTGGGAGGAGGTTCATTTCTGGGAGTGTGATTGGTGGTTCGGTTAGGATGGCAACCTGTGGGGAACTGGGAAGTTTAATTTCCTAAGTCTACAGTTCTTGCGTAACAAGCGAAGGTTCTGTGCAGGCCCACAGCACGCCCTCTAGAGGCCGCCTGATGAAGTGCAGACTGAGTGAGAGGCCTGAATTTTCAGCTTTCTGCCCCCGGCCGCATGGTACACTGCGGGAAAAACAGTGATGCCACATCCCTTTGACAAAGAATCCTCATGCCATACTGTACCCTGCTTTGATATAAAACATGTATAAGGGCTGATTTTACACAATTACATCCTAAATAATTCAGTTACATAACTAAAAACATAACTATACCTCAGTTTAATGTGACACAACTTTAGTTGTGCCGAGGCATAATATATTTACTACAAGCTGAGTTTATTGAGACAGGGTGAGACAGTTAGAGTTGGTCAGAGGTAAGAAGCTATAGCCTGACATAAAACAGCAAAGCCAGCGCTACAGTGATATAAGCCCTGAATATCAATCACTTGATCTGTTACATGCTGAGCAGTGCTCATAAATCTGCAATTCCAAATATGCACACATTCCCTTCGATTGCATAACACTCTAATAATGATTTATAATTCACGAACGTCCAGATGGACAGACTCTACATTTTGCTTTTTTAGCCCCAAGATGAACCTTCCAAATGTATTTTGTCATCCATTTTTATTTCCCATTTTCTCTCAAAACTCATCACATTTATATGCCCAACGGATGTCTTTGGTGATGCCTGCTAATTCTGGTGAGGGTAGACTAGTGCATCTAGCTGCCTCTTTAATTAGCTCTACAGTGCCCCCTGGCCTCCACTGGCCAGAAGAATCACTCATGCAATGAGACAGGGACATTCCTGCCAAACCTGTCAAGGGTTTATTCCTGCCGCTTGCCCAGTGCATGCTGGGATAGGGTCCAGCACCCCCTGTGAACCATTACCATTCCTTCTGCTTTCATAGGGTGTTTATGCCAACATAACCATTGAGATAAACATCTGCATGCACTTTCCAAACCCACATAAACCGAATGAGGAAATTGTGCAACTATTGGAACTAAGTCTAACATGCAATGATTTGGAAATAACTATTATTTACAAAATGATTCACACACACTCATGCGCTAAAGACACATGGTGGCGTAGGAAAGGACGTCATTACTGAAGTGCTCACAGGTTCAGTCCAGTACTGCTGAATCTGGTATGATGTCTTTGGAATTACATTAACACTGCACCTCTATGCAACTCATCACTTTGGAGCAACAATGAATCAACTGCTTATAAACCACATTCTTTTTTCCCCCTGAAAGAGGAAAAGGAGTGCTGAGAAATCACTTCGGAGTATATTTGAAAGAAACCGAATCCCGTGCATTACTAGCATTATCACCTGAAACACATGTTCAAAGGTGTCATTAAATCCAAAATAATGCTTTTTTTCAGGATTTGTTCCAATTCATCATCCGCTTCAATATTTTATAAAGCCCCCAGGAACAGAATTTACTCCAGGCGATTTCTCAGAACCATTAAGGGAGAAACTCAAGAAACAATTATAGCACAACAACAAAATGGTAATGACGATGCCTTGGAAGCTCATGTTCAACCAGTAACCGGGCCCCAAACCTAACCTGGAGCCCAAATCATAATCCTGACTGTAATAATAACACAACCCCTAACACACAAGAACACAGGGCTCACCATAACCTTCCATTCCCCCCTCCCTATTAACCAGCATATAACACTTGTAAATGTTGCCCATATATTATATTTTCTCCAGTTTGACTACCTCCAGGATTTGGTGTATTTTCCAGCCAACTAAGACCCGTTACTGTATAAATATACAGATTTTAGCTTCCTTTAATCTTCCAGAAATGTGCGAGATGTGACACGCTTCCCTGTGTATTTTTCTCGTTGATGCTCTAAAAGCTCCCCCTCTCTAGTTTCACAGTGTGAGGCGTATCTGTAATCCCATATGGTTCCTGTTCTTTCAAACAGTTTTTAGCAGTGGGTGTTCCCCCTTATTTACCCGAATCCCACTCGCTGGTCACCTCCCACAGACACATCCTGGGTTTCCGCTCAACCGCGTAATGGAATGTTCTTCCTCATTTATTAAAATTTGAATAATTAAAACCGCCTCTGTCAATCACCTGCTCTTAGCTACACTTGTACTGAAGCCAGGTGGCAGGGGGCTGTGAGCCATGTGTTCAGTATAGATGCCTGAGCTACTCATTCAGATTACAGCCAGAAAGCATTTATTTCAGAATAATGGAGAAGTTATTAATAGTTGAATAATATTTCCATTTCTTGTTTGAGGTACTCAATTTATATATCCACCTATCTACATACAGTGAGTCTCTCTCTCACTTCACATCCACATTTATTTCTCATTTTGTTCTGTGCAATAAAGGAGACATGAAAGTCAAAAAGTCTGTCTCTCTTTCGGACTTCTGGACGTGCAGAATTCTCACTTTTGCTCACCATATCAATTATTCCTGGCACATCTTCCGCTGTTGAGTGCCTTCTGTATATCTATAAAACAAGCTTCACCAGCATCAGAGTTCTGGCGCTGGTGTCTATGACACAGTGCATAATCCCCAAAACAGATAGGGATGGTTAGATTGTGAGAATAGGTTGTTCATTTTGTTCCTCTGCCCTTATTTCCTTTGTCTCTCCCCCTTTATGCACGACACATGCCAACAGTGCACTGCAGACGATCTTTGTTCCGGAAGGCTACAGAAGCTGAGATTTGCACTTTGTTGGAATGCTCCTGACACCTTCTGCTTGTCTTGACTGGCACTGAATAACTGAACACACGGTCAATCCACTGAGGCAGATATATAGTATAAGTAGAAAAGAATCATCATTTTCCAGGCCATTTGCTAAACTGAGATAATTTCAGAACACATATTTTGCTGAAGTGTTGCAAAAGCATAGATAATTTTTTAGCCTGTAGATTTCCAGGGGGTTTTATTAGTACATTTTTGAGCTGATGCCTCATCTATGTTTTAGAGCAAATAGCAAATATTTTTTCTGTCTGTCTCGCACCTTTCAAATAGACAACCACATCTTGGAAAGGGGTGAGTACAAATCGGACATCTTATTTACTGATATATTTAGGAACTTGTATTCTTCTACAAGTACAATATGCTACATCCTACAAAACATCCCCCATCACCAGGGGAAACTTGATTGTTAATGCTTTAGAAATTTTAAATGCTTAATAAAACATTAATGAAGGCCCTATAAAAGCTTTATGAGGGGGCAGGAGAGCTAAGCACTGGACACTTGAGGCACTATCCAGGCCTATCTAGAATTTAGCCTGCACAGATAGACCTCATACAGGGCTTGAGCCCCTGCCTGTTTGCCCTCTCACTCAACGAGTGCACTTTTGGATGGTGGTGTTTATAATTTGTATTTTATATAATTTATGCATCCTTTATTTAATTGCTGCTGTAGTAGGGGATACTATCTGTAGAGGATACGTTTGATGGGTCCAAAAATGAATGAAAGGGAAATTAAGTGACATGTTTTGTTATGTTTCAGAAGACTCAAAACAGCGCCCATATTATACAGAGTACATAGTATCAATGCGGTGTTGGCGTGGAAATGCAGTGTCAGGGTGAAAAGAGTGGGGATGGTGCGTGGGGGGTGAAGGGTGCCCTTTTTTCAATTGAGCCTCTGCCTCCCAAGATTTCTGTGCATGGCCCTACTGCAACCTCTGTTCCCGAATCATTATATTGGATTCCCACCCAATTCTTCAAACAGGCATAACCATCATCATGATTTTTCACTACTGCTATGACCTTTTGCTGATCTAGAGACCCTGCCCCCAGATTTTGGGGCAGACGGTCTTTAAATCACCAATTACAATGGCTGCAACTTTTGTATTTGCCACAGTAAGAGCATGTCACTTGCCCGTATAGAAGTTTTATCTTGTTCAGCAGGTGTTCTATTGTTCTGTCTATTACTCCATGTTTTGCTAGTTTTGTGAGTGTTTGTCTCCCTCTTAACTTTTCTTTGTCACTGCCCATCTGGGTCATCAAAATAAAAACTTTAACCGTTGCCAAAGTTGTTTGGCCACTCTTGATTGGTAGAGAAGTGACAACACCGGCTGCTCTACCGATACACATCCTTTATAGTTCTATCTAAAATACTGTGAAGTATTTTTCTCACACCTTGTAATTTATAACAGCCGACTACTTACTGAAACAGGTTACGCAGGTTAAGTGCATTTCCGATTTTTTAAGTGCTCTTTCTGGATGCAGTGACAGCCCCTTCACTGCAGTCCAATCCAGAGAGCTTCTGGCTGTGAGTCAAGGTTCTTTACAGTACCATTTATTTACAAGGCTGTTCAGTTTTGTGGGGAATGTGTGGAATAATTGAAAGTAAAATTGCGGTGAAAAAGCCAGGGGTGTGTTTGCTGATGCCCTGACTCACAGCTTCGAACACGTGAACAGATGAAGTCATGTTAAAAGAGAGAGTGGGTCATTGTTAGACCATATGGAAAAACAGGCCAGAAATTTAGCATGTTTGGATTGGTGTTATGCAAACTCAAGCTCATAGCAGATGATTTGCGCCTACACTTCACCCGTTTCTTCACAGTGTTCATGATTCAGCTAGTGATGTAACAGGGAAGGGTTTGTTGGATGCAGAGCAGGCCATAGAAGTGTCATGCTGGACAGCCACGGTGAGATTTCCCGTAGACCGGCAGTGCAGCTGCCGATAAATAAGACTATCCAGTACCATGGGGCGGCCCACGACATGTATCGGCACTGACTGGCAACCACCTCTGCTTTGTTATGGGGCCATTAAACATTAATTAACCCTAATTAAACCTGAATTAGCTTTGGAAGTCTGCACGGTCTACGGCTCCTGAAGATGAAACAGGAAATGTTCCAAAATGAATGATGGCGGAGCAGTGTTGCTGCACTATTGGCTGTGAATTTCACAGGTTTGATGGATGGTTAAGCGTTTGAGCTTTCCCTGCTCTGCTGTATTGTTTGTAGACAAGGATGGGGGCTGTATTTATAGTCTCAGAGTAGCGGGGCTGATATAGGATCAGATTTACTTTGTTCACAGGTTAATTTTACTTTGCCCCCCCCAAAAAAATTTTTTTAGGAAACATTACTTCAGCTAACTAATCTGACCATCTGAATGTATCAGTGGCTCAATCAATGTGCCTTCCTGAACTTTTAATCCCAAAATGACTATTTCAACATTATGATCTGGATTCCATCAGAATCTTCCTGTGTTTTGACATCCAAATGAATGCAGAGTTTTCCTTTACTAACTGTGATAAGGACACACATAATCTAAGATCAAATTGCACATGCATTACTTTTTTATAATGACCTTCAAATATAGTGATCCAGACTTCTGATGAATTTATGCTGACAAGAGGAATTGGGTGCTTTGACATCCAAGTGAATGCAGAACTTTTCTTTAATAACTGTGATAAGGACAGACAGAATCTAAGATCAAATTGCACATCCATTACTTTTTTCTAATGACCTTCAAATATAGTTACCCAGACTTCTGATGTATTTATGCTAACAAGAGGAATGTGTACATTTTTGTGTTTATTTATGAGTTGTTTTATTATTTATCAGTTTACTTTGATGGTAGGCCTCAGTAGTCAGTCACCGTAGAGCCTACAGTAAAATATAGTGAAAAGCAAAGTTTGCTGGAGTACATGTCAGATACTGTATGTATTGTTTACATTACGGCCTTCAATGGAGGAACAGTGTAATTGGATGGGGCAAACTTGTTCAAGGCCCATACAATATTATACTGTTTTTGAAATATGCTGCCTGTTCTTCCCTCCACAAAATGGATCCACTGATCTCGAGCTGCAATCTATGGGTCCCACCTCAAAACACATAACTTTTTATGGGGTGTCAAGGCCCTGCCAGGATTTCCTTGTTCCCATATTAGGTTTGAATGCAATCTGTAACTTTCAATTGAAATCATTCATTAATTGTCGACATGGATAATGGTTGTTGAGGCTGGACAGTTGAAATTTACATTTTTAGAAGTAGTTCAAGGGGAAACCAATGTGGTGCAATTTGGTTTTATTACATAAAAAATATTTTTCCTGATGGTGGAGCTGCCAGAATTGAACAAATATCTACAAATATCAGCACTGTTGTTTGAAGAAAATATATGCATATAGTATCATCAAATAAGAATCTGAGCTCTATCCCAGGTGGTAGAGTATGAGCCTCTCTGTACCTGCGAGGGATCAACCAAAGTACAGTATGAGTAAGTGCTGCGGTGAGAGAGCTGGAGAGAGGTCAGCTACCCAGACACCTGGTCCATCGTTCGCCACTAGAGAGTCACCAGCTCAACATGAGCTGGTTGCTGTGGAAGGAGGTGTGGAAGGAGTAGCAATGTGCTCCAGGACCCATTCCTCCCTCCCCTGGGGGCACTGAGTCCCAGCGTCATGTCACTAACTTTCCCTTTACTGATCCTCATTCCTCCCCCTCCCACTGGGACAATGGGACTGATCTGCTGTGAGTGCGGGGAGGCAGGCCACATGCCCCGGAGGTACAATGACAGGGCCAAGAACCATTAAACGCCAACCCCCCAGTGAGTGAGTGTTGGGTAGGTGTCCCCATGGGTATTATTGATGGTGGTTTGGGGACTGGTTCATGCAACGTACAACAGGTCTGGCTGAATTTGTGGGTGGCAAATGGGTTCCAGATTCCAGTTATTGGGGATGATGCCGTCATGGACTTTGTTGTTGGGGGGAGGGGGGTGAATGTGTCTAGTAAAGGGATGAAAAGGTGAAAGATGACAGTCTCAAGTATGACTGTGGGGTCAGACCTGCTGGGGGAAGGTCATGCAGGGAGCACAGTCAGGAGTTATAACTGTCATGGCCACCCAGCAGGGGAAGGCACGCTAGGAATGGGGAAGAAAACAATTCTGTGGAATATAGCCTCCAGTTTTGTTTTTACATTTGTGTATCTTTGTTGCTATCTATCTCTGATTTACTTTGTTTGCCCCACATTTGACCATTTCTATTTTTGGTTCTTCTGTTTGCACACCCTAACTTTGACTTTCATTTTGCCTCTCACAACAGGGAAGAGTGGCTAGGGGTTGGTATGGGGGAGAGGGTAACTCTTCACATTGCTAATGTACACCCCCTACCGAATTTAACTTCCCCTGGTGACTGTACTTTGGTTGATCCCTCGCAGGTACAGAGAGGCTGCAACTTAATGCTGCAGATTGCCAGCCAGGGAGAGTTGGTGATTGCACTGCAGACCACTCAAATCTCAGCAGAGGTAGGGCTGCCCCTGCCCTTACCTGATAATGAAGGGCTGACCAGATCTGCTGCTGGTCCGGCATTTTTGCAGCCCACAAAGACTTTTGGCAGACTGATGCTGTTCTCCATAATATCCACACTAGAGACACCCACTGAGTCAGGAAAGGTTTCACCCTATCCCCCCTATTCTCCAGCTGAAGCTGAAAGTGACCAGAGAGTAGCCAGCTTAGACCAGGCTGGCCATTCTGCTTTGACCTTTCTCATTACCTGCCTGCAGAACTGCTGCTCACTACATGCTTTTGTGTTTTTCGCACCGTTCTCCGCAAACTCTAAAGACTGTTGGAGGACTGATTGGAGGACTGATTGTTGGACTGTCAAGGAAATCAGCAGTTTCTGACTGTCTGGCACCAACCATCATTTCTCCATCAACGTCACTTAGATAAAATTTTTTCCTCATTCTGATGGTTGATGTGAACATTAACTGAAGCTCCTGACCTGTATCTGCATGATTTTATGCATTGCACTGCTGCCACACGATTGGCTGATTAGATAATCGCATGCATTAGTAGGTGTACAGGTATTCCTAATGGTGTATCTGGTGATGGTCTGGCTGAGAAGAGTGGTGGCCTGCCCAAATGGTTAAATACCAGCTTACCCTGAAATATAGGCCAGGCACTACTTACACCAATGTTGATATTCTTTCCAGGTTGCCAGAGCGCACCAAACCGCAGATGGCAGGCTGGTGTTTCTGGTTTGGTGGGCCGCACCAGAAAAATGTAAGTGGTATTAATAGTGGCAGTGAATCTTTATTAAGGTGGAGGGGGGCAATGTTTGAATCCTCCTTCGTTGCGGTGTTCTGTGAACTGTATGGGTGTGACAAGATACACACTATGCCTTACCATCCACTTTCACAAAACTCTGCTGTCTCCCCTCCCTTCTGGCCTGGGAGTGGCTGCCAACACTGCTGCTGGCTTCCACAGTAGTACGGGCCTTACCCCTCAGTATGTAATGACAGGGAGGCACACTTGGCTGGCAGTGGACATGAACGTTGGGGTATCAGTGACAGAGAGGCGTTGGGGCATAGATGCATGGGTGAAGCACCATCATCACACATTGGCGTGTGCGTACCAGCAGGTGATGCCAGAAGCAGCCAACCAGCAGCAGGACAAGAGGTAGTATGACCGTTGGGACATCCCCTTAGTTGGAGAGGGGGTCCTGCCGAGAAAGTTCTGGCAGCAGAAACACTGTAAGCTGGCCCTTCAGTGGCAACCCTGGCCCTACATTGTTGTTCGGCTGTCAGTGTTCCCCAGTGTATGAGATCCAGCCTTAGGCGGTGTGGGACCGATCATCCATAGGAACCAAGTGAGGCCATGCCTAATGGGGTGTTCGATGGAAGACCCGTTTCCTCAGCCGGGACCCCCCTCCCAAAGAAGGCTGGACTGAGCCCTACTTCCCTGACAAGCGACAGCCGCCAGAGCAAGCTCCTGTGGCTCTGGGTCCTGATCCAGAACCGTCTGCCCCAATTGAGCAGCTAGTACAGGAGGTAATCCCCATCACGCCTTCCGCATTGGGGAAGCTGTTCTAGTGGGTTCCCTGGGGAGTAATTGTGAGTCTTGTGTATTGATGAGGACCACCTGTGTACTAGCCACAGGCAAGGTCATTGCGGCTGGGCCATTTGTTATAAAAGAGGCTCACCTGTGCAGGAATAAAAAGAGAGATCTTGGAAAGTGGAAAGGGAGGAGAGTGTGGTCCATCTATTCTCTTTTTGATGAGAAAATGTGCGGACGAGTAGAAAAGTAGCCAAAGACCTACATTGCTTTCAGGGACAGCAGTGCGACTGCAGAGCCGGCCAGCGCAGACAGAAGCAAGGTAGAACTGAGAGTGGTTTTAAAGCTACATAACTCCCCCTTTAAGCATAAGGAATATGACCCGCTGGTTCATTTCTTGCATGTGTTGTTTGCCCCAGCACGTAGTGCTCCTGAGGGCGGCGGCAATGCTTCCTACTGTGTTTCCAGTGTGGATTTTCTTTCTAATTTTTTTGTGGTAGGCCCCCACCGACAAGGCTGAGCACTGCACCGTAAATTGAGGTGAGAGACATTTTTGGGTGTATCGAGTGCCTTGTAGTGTGTGCATTTGAGTCTCTTGTGGGGTGTGGTCATCACAGCATGTGGCTTGTAGTGTGTGCAGTGTGGGCACGCTCACCTGTGGGGGTCCTGTACCGTCTGGCAGAACCCAGCAGAAGGGGGAAGGAAGCAGGCCCTGTACAAACCTTAGTGTTAATTGTGTTTTAAAAAATTAATTGTAAAATAAAGACATTGTATTTATTTGAATTGTACATGTGTAAGAGTTGGTAGATGAGTTAGTTAGTATATGGGGGAGTTCAAAACCCCTGACATTAGCAATGAAGATTTAACTGTATTTGGAAGAGTTAGACTGACTTGCAATGTACAAAATGTTTACCCTTACGGTGAACATTGATGATTGTCACATACTTCAGTCTCCAAAATAAGAAACCATTCAGACTAGTGACAGCCATGCACAGACCCAACTGCTACAGCAATAGTCTGATTTAAAGTGGTGTTTCATCAAACCGCCTGTGTTTCTATTGATAGGGCCACATTAGATTTGAGCAATTACTTGGCCAGCAGAGCTCTACCTGGTTCGGCTCAGAGGAAACACGTTGTTGATTCTGTGGCCCCAAATGTACCTATCAGCTGCATGTTTCAGGCAATTCAGACAATGGAATGCTGCCCAATTCTGCCCCTGAGGCCCTGTGTACACAGTGGGGTGCCCCAGCTAGCCAACTACCTGCCTCAGGCATCACACCTCAAGCCCAGAACAATCAATAATTTCAGCTACAAAACTTCATGATTCGAGGGGCCCACTGTTTAGCGCCTTCCTTGCCGTTCAATAACAAGTCCTCCAACACCTCTGGGAGTGAGCCGGGGATGGGCTTTAAAACTTTTTTATTATTATTTTACTTCTGCCCTGCTGGCAAGGTGTGAGGCTGGACAAATCGAGCACAGAGAGAAGCCCTGTGCAGCATCCTTGGAAATCTTAGCTAAATGCAGCAAGCGACAGGGAATTTTCTTTGGTTCCAATGAAGGCTCCTCTGATGGAATAATTTTTCTGTGTTGAGCTGCTTGCAGCAGTTTGATTTATTGCCTTTGTAAACAGAGTTTTAGTGGAGTGTGCTTTGAATCAGCCCCTTTGTTCTCCATTCAGTGAATATTGCAATATCCTCACATTGTGACATTTCACTCCTTTATACGTGTCTGTCTGGTTCTCAGAGAAAGTTTTGTACAGCCAAGTTTCGCACAGTCAAGATATTCACAACTTTTCAGTGTGTGACTGTCAGTGTTGTTGATGGAATACAATGAAATAGAATTTCCTTGTCCACCGTATTTACTTCAATTTGAACCTCCAATCACACATCTCCATACAGAATCTGAAGTCAATTCAACAACTATTTGCTTTTACTGGCTACATTTAAACACATGAAAACATTATTGTTGGTGTGGAGATAAGGTCGGGTCTAATATACTAATATTTTTGAACACCACATCAAGATATTGATACACTTCCCATTCCAGCTGTATTGATAGCCACTGATGGGACACCACTCTGAGAAGCATATTACAGTTAAAAAGGTAATTAAGTAGCAGTTTTGGCACACAGACCCAAATTGTATTCAGAAACGACACAAGGGCACAGTTCAGTCTAACAGCAATGCCATTATGTGACTACCATTTTCCTAAACCAGTTGATCAGGAAGGAGCAAGAACAGCAATTCCAAACACATAGAATAATTAAAGGAGGAACATTGTTTCAAGAAAAGAGAAGTAATGACTTGTATTAATTAAGAAATGGCTCTTCAGTATGCAATAATGAACAAATGCCTCTTTCGTTTAGAAGGAAACCAAAATACTCATATGTTGTTCGCTGTATAATTTATATATTGTACTTTATCTCCATTCAACAGAAAGTGTATTGTGTAACGTAAACAACAGAGGGAAGCGGGAGCGCCGGTGGCCCACAAAGGTAATGCAACAACTTGAAAATACCTATAGGCTTCACAATGCTCTTACAATTCCTGCTCCTCCAGTGCTCTGAAAACAAAAGCAAAGAAAATCTCAAAAGAAAGCTCTGAAATACAAGTAGCCCTTCTAGTTAAGGAAGCCCATATGTTAGTAGGATCAGAACTGAGCATAGGTATTCAATTTTAATCCCAACAGGAAGGGTGTTGTCACACGCTGATTGGAAAAGAGACGAACAACAGCTGCTCGTGGCTAATTATCAGCCAGTCTCCAAGACGCTGATCAACAGCTGATCCACATGGCGCTGCAATCAAATACTGAGTCAAAGCAATCTCAAAAGGAGATAATACAAAATCCAGAATAAATATCCAGTATAACTATGCAAAAATGTAATAACGCACTGAAGGAAATGAAAATGGCAAACACCATAGGATATGGGGGACTGCTACACTTTCTCCCTAACCTCGAGTAACATTTAAGCAAACAGATTGTTCATTTCTTTCCCAGTACTCCAGGACTCCAGTTTGTCTCCAGATTTAACAGAAAACATATTGGCATGAATAATAATAATAAAAAAAGCAAATCATGCACACCGTTTTTACTCAAGCTAATCACCAAAAAACAATGCCGTTATTCTGTACAAACCCTAGTATGTCAATATTATCCATATTATCAACATTCAATTACCACTAGTTTCCTAAAATGTCTCTCAACCAGTCTTTAACAATTAGACTACTGTGATTGTGTGATAATACGACAGATAGCAGTATGCCAAATTAGCAGATGATGAAGCCAAAGCAAACGCAGATGAACAGATCTCTTTCTCTTGTCCAACTAGCCTTTAGCATTTGTGATTACATTAAATTACAAGCATTTTGCTTGTATACATTGAAACAGCTAGATATATCTATGTATTTTGACAGTGGTACTATTTGTATTATTTTAACTCTTTACTACAGCACATTGGATTTGAAATGAAACAGTCAATACAAGGTTAATGTGTAGACTGTCACTTTTCTATACAAAAGACTGTCCATTTTAGGGGACCAAAAGTCATTTGGCATTTGGCTTCTGAGCTCTTTCTGATTAGAAGTGCAGGTATAAGATAGCTTTCAGTATCTAGACTTGCTAGGCTTTTGATTCCCTTTGGAGTCCATTTTGGCATTTGTCAACATGAAGACAAGAGTTGTGCTTTCAATTCAGTGCATTCAACTTTTGTGATCTAAGAGTCAAAGCGGCATCATCCGCTGAGGAAATGGACTGTGATGTGTTTGTCAATCAGGCAAAACCTGCAGAAATAGTTTGGACTGAATGACTCTATGAAACCAAGTATCCTGTGCAAAGCTAAATTGTCACCACTGATCTGTGCCAAAGTATCACGTCCCAGTGCCTCTGAAGATGTAACTTCAATGCCTGCAATCTCAAATACCCTTAAGTCATATACTATATGTTTTAATATTTCATCAAACCCAAAGGTTTTCACATCTTGTGAATGAAACAATGCAATGAGGTGAATGTTCATGAGACTACTGTTTGTTCACTTTAGGTGGGAGGTTCCTAAGGACAAAACAGACAGCACCGATTTTATATATTACTTGCTTGGAACCAAGAGCACTGACAGGCTCAAAATTATCATAATATGAAACACACATAAAAATATTGCAGAAAACGAGTACCAGTGAATACATACTCAGCTATTTCTATACTCATGCTTACCTGCGTTTGACTAAACAACAAAGCATAAATCTTTGTCAGTGCCAATCTCAGAGAACATATCCTCATCAACATCAGTGCCTATATCATCTGTGATGACTGCTGTCATCTCTGGGATCAAAAACATCTGCCTCACTATAATCATAAAAGTAAAATTAATTGGTATTTTCGATGGAGCAACAGCTTCTGTTTTGTACAATTAGCAACCTACTGTTCTAAGAGAAAGGAATTCACTTCTAACATAAGTGTGAATTTAGATGCAAAATGTTCTGTTCAATTCAATTTTATTTGTATCGTGCTTTTCACAGACAAATATCACAAAGATGCTTTCCAGAGTAACACAAGGGATGAAAAAGGGGGAATACCAGCTCTGAGCCCTCAGATAGCATTATGTAAAAAAACTCCCTAGTGGGAGTTAAATATAAAATACTTTGAGAGAGAAACTTGACAATACAGGACTCATCAATATATATATATATATATATATATATATATATATATATATATATATATATATATATATATATTTTTTTTTTTTTTTTGCTTCACTTCTAAGAGTATTTCATCACACTGGTCTTTCAGTAACTAGAAGTAGTTTTCTGCACTCAAATTCAGCTGGACAAATTCTGGGTTGTGTCTCAATCAAAATAGTGCAAATTCTAGAAAAAAGAAGATTTAAAACACTAAACAAGCCACATAAACAATATACATATACAATGGATAGGGCCGGTCCATTGTCTCTTTTGGTCAGTTTGTGTTCCAGCCATGCCAATATCCACGATATACGCACTGCTAAATGGAATGTTAACACATCATTTCATATTTAATATTTAAACATTTTAAATGTGGGAATTAAACAGAGACGTTTCACCCTATGGCTTCATCAGTGTGTGTAAAAACCAGTCTATACCCCTAACCAGTACTAAGAGGTGTTTGTCTGACCCATGACTATGTCTTCACTATTACATGGTAAATGGTAAATGCACGTTTCCCTCCTCTTGCTCATCAATACCACAGATAAAACAGACCCGGGGCTGCACACAAATCTGTTGCATTTCACCACTAGTTGGCGGTATTGTGCTCGTATCTCTCATTGACTTTCTTATCACTGAAGCACTGCAGCTCAATGAAGAAAATTTGCTTTGCTCAAGCTTTGTAGATAGATTATCTGTATTCCTTTTTAAAAATCCACTCAAAGGAATACAAATCTGTACTGTAGCGTATGGCGCTTGATGCAAGCAATTATCTGTCAGTGGGGCTGGACAGCCCATAGCCCTGGCAATATGACAGGGAACCCCTTCTGTGCATGTCGTAATGTCTTTTCTATGTTGGCCTGTGGGGCCCGATCGTCTCAGCCTCAGTACGGTAACACCCACATACAGGCTAAGTGCAGGACACAGAATTCATAGCTAGGTGTCAATTGGCTAGCTATCTGTAGATTTTCTCATAGTAGTTGAAGCTGTAGTAGCTAGCGGTCTCATTATAACTAGGATACTTTTGTAGTAGCTTAGCTGTAGCCTAATAAATATTAACTAATGAATATCACCAAGAACGAGGTAGAAAACCTCTTGGCCTCCATAGAGAAACTGACAAGCAAAATATTAGCATTTCCCAAGCAGGAAAGGATAAAATCCTTTCCTGGTGGTTCCAGAGATCCCGGGATGTGTTAGGCTCGACTAACTTGGTCAAATACTTTGAAACAAATAATAGCTTTAAATTTTAGCTAGATGAGCGACATGCAGTACTACAGCACATAGCTTTCATATAGTTCATACATGCTAAGTAGTTTGCTGCATTATTGTACAATTAATTAAAATACATGGCATAGCCAGCACGTAATTTCAGAGAGATGGATCTGATTTTGGAGCCTATTTGTCAATTAATTTGCCATTCTTAATCTGCAGATTAATTGCAGAGTGTTTCCCTACAATATAAACAGGTAATTGTACCAGCTAACTTGATGAACTGATAATAATTCCAGCTCATTTGATGTGTGATCAAATACTTAATGGGCAATGATCGAGCCAAACCGTGAACTATTTTTATTTCATGTTCCTCATGAATTTACGTTTGAACGTCATTTCTTAGGCGTATCCTAGGCGTATCCCTGGTAGCTATATTTTGCAAGTGAGCAGCTGGTGATAGGGTTTTATAGGGGTTTCATCACTGTGTCAAACTAGCATGGTTGAGGTTCACAATAATCACTGCAAGGCTGATTAGTGCCCCACCAGAATTTATCTGCCACTGGGTTATCATTTCTGTAAGTACAACACCCATAATGAATTGAATTAGTATTGTTTCATTGTATGTGTTAAATTAGTTTCAATAGCTCTTGATTGAGTGATTATTTCTATCAAAGTGTTGGTCATTCAGTTGCTGAATAGCTTCTTTGGTACCAGTTACACCTTCACACCAGTACCAGTCCTGGCAGGGGGCGGATCAAACTGCCTGTGTTTCTCATTTCTCATTCGCGATGTGCCACTCAATAGTCCCTGCTCTAAACATTTTGAACTATAACTCGGTGCAACCGATATCCATTAATTCTAAAACACATCACAGCAGCCTTTGATTACAAAGTTTCATTGCAAAGTTAAATATTTTTTGCGACATAAAGATGTATGAAATTACCTTAACCCTACTGTAATTATAACTCTAAACAGAAGGAGATATCTCTGTTAAAATGAATGTAAATATCAACAAGTCAATGTAAAAATACATGAAAATGTGTTGAATTGTGTTTGTGCTATTGTCTTTTATATCGTGATTCCACTCTCTTCCAAATTCCCTAACCATAACTCTACTTCAAACACAGGAAAGAACTACCCCTTGGAATCACATCAAAAGTCTTATTTTTCTCTTGAAATGGATGAATACACATCACAGCAGTTGCATCTTTCTTTGCCCTGAGATGAAATGATTGAATTCAGGGGTATGTCTGGGAGTAATATGGTGTGTTTTTTTTATTAAATATGTTTTGCTCAAGATGGTTTTCATCAAATCCAGGGGTGTGGTTTAATAAGGGCTGGGAGTAATCAGACATTCTTTGTGACTGAATAGCACTTTTGTTGAAGATGTCTTGGTGTTTTGATTGAAACCAGGGTTTTGTCATTTGAATACAGGTTTTTCGACTGTATGCTTCTGCCTGTCTTGTGCGCCTTCTGTGAATAATCTTCTGCTTGTAGCTAGCACAGCAGCACTGGATCAATGTGATACATGGTTTTGATCAATCCATGCACCCCACTGGAGAATGCCCTGCAAATGCTCCACCAAGGGATTTGTATGCAGTATTCAGCACATTGAATGGCACTGTGTGTTCGAAATGTGCTCAATAAATAAGGCTCATTATTATTATTATAATAACTCCACAGCTTTTCATAGGTACAAATGATGTATATATTGCTGGTTAGAGGTACACTTTTATGCATCTGTAGGGTATCACCCCAGTGACAAGCATTTGTACCTTTTTACATTTATTTCTGAGAATGTATGTTTGGATAAACGCGTCCAATAATTGCAGAATGAGAGTGCAGAAATGGGTCGATGTCACATCTAACAGAAGGACACTAGTGTGAGTGATGAGGTTGATTCAGAAACAGTGATGTTGGCAGTGTTGCTAGAGAACAAGCGGATATAAGCTTATGAACACTTAATGTAAAAATGTTTTTGGATATGTTTCAATGCTATAAAAGTACAATGAAGAAAATTAAAATAAGATTTTATTGTGAAGATTGGATAAGATCGTTTCCCTTTGAACCGATGCAGTCCAGATCATTGTATCATTACACCCTTAACGCTGACCGCATTCATGCTCAGCCGACCGTGTCACTCAGATGACCGGCACTCTGCAGGGGGGGTCCCACCGTGGTTCCTGACCTCCGACCAACCCTGACCACGAGGTGTCTGGTGTTCAAACAGACCATGGCCCTGCTTGGGGTTCCACACCTGCGTGGTTAAACCAGGTCAGTCCAAATGAGGGACGATGAATGCCACGTCTGGCCCAGATGTAGACTAGGACGCCTATCAGCGCTTCAGTGAACCCCCCAGCCCAGCCAACCACTCCATTGCCGTGGGTGCGGGATACCCAGAATGCAGCGGGGTGTTGTGTGCACCTGGCTATTGGCTGCCCCCAAGCAGACATGGGAAGATGGAGGCAGGCACCAGGTGCAGGAGCTGGGGGGACGGGCGGGGGACGGGCGGGGGGTGGGGGGTGAGAGTGGGGGTGTTTTCCCCAGGGGTTTGCGGAGAATACTTTAGAATCCTCACAGATTCCAGAAATAACTTTATGTAAATGACTTTCTTGCGCGCGCACTGAGGGAGCAGATACGCAGCACCCCCAGGGCAGGTTATAGGCAGTTTCGCTGTACTACACAGATGAGATTTTAGGAATGCAGGGACTTCTGAAGACCGAGACAGGTAGTTCAGCCCGTCTAGGTGTCTTTTCATGTGCTCTGTCAGGAGTGTGAAGTACAGCAGGCCTGCTGTCGAGTAGCCTGTCTGCTGCATAACCTGACAACCTAGTCCACCTATGAAAGCATTTTTTGTGAACTTGATTACTTGAAATGAAATGAATGCGCAGTTCACATTTAAGGGGTTTTGCTGAGCGCGTGTGCACGCACACAACGCAAACATGGACATTTCCCTGCGCTGCAAAGCCACATTCCACCCCCAATTCAAACATTATTTCTGGCTCTTCTGCATGGGCTACACTTAGATCCTTCCTTTTCTCCATCCCCTTATCTCCTTCCCTCAGCCCTGCTATCTGCTTTTCTTCTTCTGCGGAAGGGGGGATGAGGAAGGGCGAGGAGGGGGGAGAGAGAGGAGGCGGTGGTCTTAAACCTAAAAATTTGACACGTGTGGAGATGAGAGGGTGCATTATTCCGTTCAGGGTCCCCGTATTGTCACAGCCAGGCTTTTACGAGATTACTGGTGGAAGTGTTAATTAACTCACCCAGCGGATCTGCAGGGCCAGGGGCACCATGTTCCCCATTCCTCTCTGGCCCAAGGCTAGACTCCCATACCCGCTCACAGCTTTTCCTGAATTTCATCCCTGTCTCACCAGCGTGGCAGAATTCCCACCTGAGAACAGGAGCTTTTCAAGCTCCAAACATTTTGAGTGAAATAAATAAATAAATAAGCTCATTGGCATGCTTTCTTGCCATCTTGGTTGGTTTTCTGCTAACATGCAGGATTGATTTTGCTGGAAAAATAAAAGTCTTAGAATACGTGCGTTCTCACCGGGGAGTTCACTGACAACCTAGACCTCTCTTCAAAAATTTTTGTTCATGCATATTTACAATCAAATATTTACCATGAAATAACCAGCAGTACTTTATAGATTCCTGTGCGGCCTCTAAATATTCAACATCTTCTTGCCCTGAGGACTCGGTTTTTTAAAATAAATATTTGATGTAATTATGATGCAGCTGCTTACATAATGAATGGGATTCACACCTCAGCCATGCCTCTACCAAACTGTGTTTGTTTTATCACAGAAATGTAACGGGTTACAGCTTTTAATGCACATCCTAAAATCACTGTGATAATACAGAAAATGTGTGGCTGTGTGTGATTACATGTACTGTACAGTGCATATGTGTAGCATATGCCCGTACACACACACACACACATGTACATATACACACAAGTGCATACACACTGCACATGACTGGGACCTGTGGTTCAAGCTCCAGTGTAGCCACGATAAGATCTGCACAGCTGTTGGGCCCCTGAGCAAGACCCTTAACCCCACATTGCTCCCTGGGCGCTGGACTGTGTCTGCCCCTACCCCAAATGAACTAGGATGGGTCAAATGCAGAGGACAAATCACCCCACGGGGTTCAATAAAGTATATCTTCTGCACACACTCACACACACACGCCTAGTATGCACACAAACAAACATACGTATATACAGTACTGTGCAAAAGTCTTAGGCACCTGTATAACATTCTGTACAGATAAGATTCTTTCAAAAATAATTAAATGAAAGGTACTAAATGTACGATACATTTTACATTACATTTTAGTAATTTGGCAGAATAGTTTTAGATTAAAAACTGAATCAAATCAATATTTTTTGTGACCACCCTTCGGGGTTAAAACTGCATCACTTCTCTGAGATATAGAACTGCAGGACAGCGTTGGCTAAGACAGTCAGCATTGTTCCAAGCATGTTGGAGAACTTGCCACAGTTCTTATGTAGACTTTGGTTGGCTCCTTGCTTCTGATCTCAGACAGCCTTGATCAAGTTTTTATGTGAAAAGTTGTAAATTGCTTAGTAATATGTTACTTTTTTAAATTAAATACAAAAATCTCTCTGTAAAATGAAATCTTTTGGAAAATGAATATTTGGACATCTCTTATACTAACACACACAAAAAAATAAACATATATATAATAAAGTCTAGGGTGCCTAAGACTTCTGCACAGTACTGTATATATATATATATATATATATATATATATATATATATATATATATATATATACACATCTGTGCATGCGCATGCATGGATATTTTTTTCAGTGAACATCTCTCACAGGGGTTTTATAAAATAAATGGTTTACGTTAAGGTTTTATAGAGCTGGCTGGGCTCAGATTCAGGATTTTATATACGGCTAAACAAATAAGCAACTTAAGGCTGTGAAATGTATTTGGAGAAAATGTCTGCATGTGTTTTGTTGGTTATAAATCATATATCAAGATTTTGCAGCAATCCATGTTTCAACTCACTTTTTTCTAAATATTTTTGCCTGGGGCTTGAGGTAGGTCAGAACATTTGTATTTATTTCAGTAAACAGGATGATGAAATATGATCCATGTTTAAATATACCCTTAAAACAATCTGAAAGACAGATTTGTACATTTGGTCAGGCTACGATTAATGTGCGGGTGGTTTATTGTGAAATTTTTCCACCTGCATGCTGAACCAAGACACCCAAAGCAATTTATCAGGTATTATCATATTCATTTCTGATAAACACCCACCTACTCTTTTTAACGCTTTAACTCTCTCTATCTTTCTGTCTCCATCCCCTCTCGCTCATCATATTATATATGACAGCATCAGTTCTTTCACCAGCGACACCATTGAATGTCTTGACACCATGTGATGTATGTGTCTGATAGTGTAGCATTTCTCTAGTGTCCTTCCTGCCCAATACCACACCGCAGCCTTTATGGTTTATAAGAAACATTTGATCGACTGTCAGGTGCAGCATCTCTTGTCTGCTTGGCTTTGGTGGAAGATCCAGGTTCACAAAGTAAGTCATCCCCAGTATTAAGTTCCAATCACCTGTATTTGCTCATTAGCACAATTCCTTAGCCAGGAGGTAGAACCATAGGTGGTACCAGTGGGTGGCTTGCAGTAGCTATAGCCACCTGCACAAGCCACATGAATCTAGGGACCTAATTTGGGGAATAGATCCAGGGAACAGATTTGCAAATGCACTGGCATTTCATAGGTGATGTTTGAACCGTTTAAATAATTGTATGTTCATAAGTGGGGGCAAGTGATTATTTTGGCCAGTCTTTGTGTAACATTACAATAAAAGCTTTTGACCTCGAGTGCTATATTTTCTATGAATTAGCCTGAATTAGATCTCTAAGTGACTGAATGCATAGCATGACATTATTGCTGCAGTAGACTCTGTATTGTAGTTAAGTTTTGGTGTTAATACCAGCTTCTCTCTCTAGCCACTCCAATAAATTAAACACCCCACAGCCACTGCAATCAAAAGATCCTGGAGCCAACACTAGGAACTAATAGGTGAAATGTGTTAATGGGTGAAAGAAACACATGGGAGGACTTTTACTTTCTGACCTCTGGGCCTTCCACCTCTGGTTCAACCAGGAGTCCGCGATAGCACACTCAAACTGCCCCAACCCCAACTCCCAGGTGTGTGATTTCAAGCTCCCCCTAAAATACTGTTACATATAACCTTTTTTAAAACTCATAACGGGGGTTCCCTAAATGCCTCTGAGCCTGGATAGCGTTGCCTGGATCAGAAAGGGTTTGAGACCCCTGGTTTAATTGGTTTGGGAGACTTGACACCTGGAATATGACAGACTAACTGGAAAAAAGAAAGTTTTTTCAGAGCTGTGCATTGAAACAGAACAGGGTGCTCACTCAGGAGAAATGAAACAATGTGTTTCCACCATTTTTATTATTCCAGTTCAGTGACTGGCTTGGACAGCCACTGGCAAAATCACCAGTTTATTCAGCTGCAATGATCTGAAACTTTGGGACAAGTTTTGGACAGTGCACAAACATAATATAATTCAACATATTTAACTTCACAAATTCACACATGGGTAGTACATTGAGTATTATAAAAAAAAAACCCTCCTTTTTACAGAAATGAAGTGAATAATTTAATCGGGCTTCGCACAGGACAATGAACTTCCCCTCGCAATGAACAGAGCCGTGATGAATGGAATGAACCTCTCCTCCTGAAGTGCGACAAGGGCGTTCACTAAATCATATTACAATAAGCCAGAAGTGTTCAGATCAAATAAATTCTCTAGCTAGGTACTAGCCGCATTGTGAAAAGGTTAGATATTTCAAAACTTTAATGGAGTGTAGCATTCTAGTGGATTGCTGTTTGAGCATTAACCAGTGGGGTGCAAAAATCTGAACGTTGCGCCTGGTGTTTTGAGAGGGGAGGGGAGGGGGGTGCACATGGCACAATGTTATGGTGGCTGAGTTTTTCGGGCACTGTAGATTTCCTGCAGATTTATGACTAGCTGGGGGGAAAGTCACTCAGATGTGAAAGAGGGAGGCCTGAGATGGATGCCGACGAGACTAGAGCAGCCTGCTGGGGGAGACTGCAAAGACACATGCCAGCTGTCATTTCCCCACCTGAGTCTGCGGTTTTAGCCTTTGTGGGCTGAGGAGCTAGCCTTGGTGGGCTAGGGAGCAAGCCTTGGTGGGCTGAGGAGCTAGCCTTGGTGGGCTGGGGAGCTAGCCTTGGTGGGCTGCAGAGCTAGCCTTGGTGGGCTGGGGAGCTAGCCTTGGTGGGCTGAAGAGCTACCCTTGGAGGGCTAGGGAGCACGCCTGGGTGGGCTGGGGAGCTACCCTTGGTGGGCTGAGGATCTAGCCTCGGTAGGCTGAGGAGCTAGTCTTGGTGGGCTGAGGAACAAGCCTTGGACCCTGGTGGGCTGAAGAGCTAGCTTTGGTGGGCTAGGGAGCTATTGTTGTACTCAGGGTATTCTAGCTGCCAACCGTGGTCTGCTAGTTCGTAAGTTGAGGTATTCTTTAAGGGTTCTAATTGTATCTGTGTGGTCATGCTAGGACTAGAACCATACTTTCCTCTAGGGTCCTCATCAAACTTGTCCCTGTGTTCGATTTGCACTTTATTGTATATCGCTCTGGATAAGAGCATCTGCTAAATGCCTGTAATGTAATGGGCTGAGGAGCTAGCCTTGGTGGGCTGAGGAGCTGGTCTTGGTAGGCTGAGGGGCTAGCTTTTGTGGGCTGAGGAGCTGGCCTGGATGGGCTTGTTTTTGGGGCCCAAAAGGCTGCCCATTAATGACCCTGTTGGTCCACAGCACCTGCAGGTTAACGGATTCATTTTCTAGAGGGAAACAGAATCACCATGGTTATTTAATCCTGGCCCTGTAAATCTACACTGCCTATAGGACCACTCAGCCCTAGATCTAGAGGATTACCTTTCTGCAGGGCTACTCTAAACTTATCCAAAATGGATACAGGGCTACTCAGAACAGCTGCTGGAGGGCCATTGTGTATGCCATGTAGACTATTAATTTCCACATTCAATCAATCATCATCTCAGCCAAACCATTTTAATCTAACTACTAATTACCACATCCAATCAATCATCATCTCAACAAAATCAATTTAATGTCCCTAAATGAAACAGTCAACCATACAATTATTTATACGTGTCACAGTAAGTGAAGAGACAGACCTACAGAAAGTAAGTTTTAACCCTTTTGAGCACACCATCACAAATAGGTGATAACTCGAGAACTGGGCCAAAGGCACAATAAAAATAAATAATTAGAACACGTCATTGGAATACTCACATCATAATGTTGTCATAATGGGTTTCTGCTGTCTAACACGGCTTCTGAACAATGTCACAGAGGTGTGCACTAAACCCTGTCAGCATATCAACTTGCGATTTCAGAAGTTGTTGTATGTATTGATGTATTGAGTGTTGTTGCATTGAAATACATCAATACATACAGCTACAATACAGTTGTCAATTTTCATTTGCACTATATGCATCGCTAGGTTACACAGTTGTATAAACACTACTGACAATCTCACTGACATACATTCACAAATGTCCAAGTAGCATATATATTAGCAAATTTAGTGACATTTTCCAAAAGACATTGCAACGATGCTGGTCTTTATGTCCTTTACGTGGCTGTTCACACTTGATCAGCAGGAAAAAAATACTAAAGAATCCATATGAGCTAACTAACTTTTGTCGAAATGTGCGAAACTGTCACAATATGGAGTGACAGGAAGCAGAATGTAAACAATATAATGGCAATAACAAGTTGCAATCTGTCACATCACGGTAAACCCACCAGTGATCAAAATAATTCACTAAAGACTCTACAAACATATGCAGATCGTAGCTACTGCTTTGCGGCGCTTCACAGTTCAACGGGCACTATACATTGTACATGATAATACATTGTAGAGATGCTTCATTTCCTCCCAACACAATCCCACTAAATTCCTCATCAAGTCTTCCAGATCTGGGATGTAATCTTAGTCACATTATCTTTGTTTTGACCAAATTACATGGTTGTGTCTAGGTCTTAGCCACAGTCTACATGGTTTTAGCAGATTGTGATCAGTAACTTACAGCCCCAGAAAGGTACTTTGCTAAAATTGTAGCATCGTGGGTGTCCGTTACAATACAATTCTAGAATTGGAATGCATAATCTGTCACATGCATTTGAAACATGCAAAGGTAGCCAGCTATCATGCAGGCGATCCCCTCATGACTGCCACACACAGCCATTAATTACATTATTACATTAATTAATACATTAATGTTGTTGTGTATTTAGCTATATTGAACTGAATGAAAGAGTCAGATATCCAATGCCGGAGAAATTGAAGATAAAGCTAGGCTTTTAAACCAAAGCTGCTATGTTAGCACAGCTAACATAAGACACAGTGTAAAGCACTATGGTTACAAGGTGAGAAATTAAGGTGGCTGGTATCCACTGATGTGGGGGCAGTTTGGCAGTTTCCCCACTGATGGGTTAGTAGGTTATTATTATTATATGAAGTAGATGTGGAATTCACACATAAAATTACTAGTTTATGTGTCGCAAGATTAGTGCAATGAAAAGATGGCTTGACGCCAATAGTCACATGGAAGATTAGGTACGTTTGTACCATATTCTGCACAAGCACCACCGTGCGGACCTGCCTCTGTTGGTGAAAGTATGTCAGTCGCTACGGGCAGAGGAAGTGATGGACGTGGATGCCAGAGAAAAAGAAGTAACGTGTGATCATTTGTCTTTCAGCTAGCCATTGTGAAGCCATTATCCCAAATGCCCTCTTCTGGGCTAATTTTGTGATTATTAGAATTAGCATCATACAAGTGAGTAACTTTGAATGGAATCACAGGAAGCTAGTGTAACTGTGTAATTATTTCAGGCAGTTGTGAATTAATTAGAACATGTATCCTCCTTGTTTGGATATCAGCATCACATATATTTTGACTTTGGGGGTGGCAGAGACCATAGTCCTCTGTTGGAAGGGATCCCATGGGGTTTTCTTAAATATGAATACCGTGTGTAAAAATACTGAAATCTACATGTAAGGCTAAGAAAAAAAGATAACCAGTGTAAGAATCTGTAACATATTCTTACAAAAATAAAAACAAAATAAAACCAGCACAAAGGAAGCATGAATACCCCTTGGTTTGTTAGAGCTGATGTCAGTTTAATTTTCTCCTTTAAACTTTCTTTTTTCTCCTGTTTCTTCCTGGAGTCTCTCCCCCCGATGATGTTATCAGTGTTTATTTCCCTCTACTCTCTGTGCCAGCATTTATAGCAACAATCACCTTAGTGTGTTCTGGAGAAATAACACAATCCCTGATTAGCTAAACCAGCAGGAATGGGAAACAGTGTTTACAACCTCTCCGCGTCTGAGTGCTCAAAGTACACCCCCACCCATCGACACAATATACTCCACCACACACACACACACGACACACACGCACATACACTCTCACTCTCTCTCTCCCTCTCTCTCTCACACATACTCTCTTTCTCTCTCTCACACACACATACTCTCTTTCTCTCTCTTTCTCTCACACACACTCTTTCTCTTTCTCTTTCTCTCTCTCTCTCTCTCTCTCTCACACACACACACACACACACACATACACACTCCATGTACAGAATTAAGATTATAATACTTCCTTTATGTATACATACGGTTCCTTTGCAGAACTGATAAACACGTTTGCAGCCAAGCTTATTGAATATGCGCTGTTGGAATCTTTTGGCAAGAAGAGAGTCATTGTGGGTCTCGACAGTGTCCCAGCAGGACTGTGCAAGCAGACGTGCCTCTCTATTCACAACCTGGCAAGTGAAGACGCTGATTTTGGGAAAGGACCGCTTTTTTTGGAACCGGGAGTGTAAATGAGGCACATCTCCCATTGCAACACCTTCCCTTGAGCTAATGCGATTTCACTCCCTAACGTTGTGAGAATCCACCCCCCGTCTGATACTTTGGTTACCGGCCGAAGGAGTTGAGACAATGAATATAAATACTGCCAAGTGATTGAGGGTTCAAGGACGCAGAAACGGGTGGAACCATCGTATGACTTTTTGAGCCAATCATAGTCATTTCCAGACTGTAAGCTCCTGTAATTGGAGCACATCAATGACAGACAGCATGTGATATGTCCTCTCCTTATGGGATTAATGAAGCATATGCTGCAATTCACTTCTTCTCTGAAATAGGTTGCGTGTATTTTTTTACCACAAAGGATGGGATTCAATCAGCATTTCTCCCTGCATTTCACTAACAATGTTTATTATTTCTTCTTCACAAACGAACTTTGTGGAGTCAAATTAATTTCATCGATTTACTGTATAGTATCCACATTACATTTTACTGCCAGATACAAGTGCTATAAGGGAAGCATGCTTATTTTGTTTAGCAAGTCACAAATATTTGGATGAATGAGAGGCCTGGGTACAAATCCCACCTCAGAATCAGGCAAAAATTTCTAATTCGTTACATATACATGGTAAATTGTCAATATAATGTGAGACCACACTATTTATGGAAAATTCCCATATCATGAGTTATTTGTGTTATGTGTTATTTCCTGTTCTACACCAAACACGTTGCAGTTTTAATTTGCAGTCATTTGGCTTGTAATAATATTGTAACTGTTACATTTTGGAACCGTTCAGAATACATTACCATAAAAATGAATCATGAAATACCATATGTTCAGATGTAGAAACAGGGTGTTTCCAGGGAACCTGCTTGGTTCTCAGTAAACTCTCTAGGCAAAATAGCATGTAAATAAGTGTCTACTCCTAAAACTAAAAATGCTTCCAGAATTTACACAAATTCAATCCCCCCCCCCCCTGTTTTTGTGACACATATTAGTCCTGACTTAATTCATTAAACATTCTTGGTGGCTCTTTGCCTAGGTTTTTTTATGTATTCTTTTCTTGCAGACATTATCTAAGAGAGGTTTATTATCCAACAACCAGCAAAGATGAATGTATCAAAGAAGCCAGGTTTGTAGTACCCTGGAAACTCTGGGTTTGTCTGTAGTTACTGAATGAAGCACAACCCCACTCTGCGCACTGTATTTGTAAAGCACAACTGTGACTGTAGGTATGAAGCACAACCCCACTGTTGTTGTAGTTATAAAGCACAACCTCACTCTGTCGTACTGTAGTTATGAAAGACAACCCCACTCTGACTGTAGACCACAACCCAACTCTGTCTGACTGTAGTTATGAAAAACAACCCTGCTCTCTCTATCTGACCGTAGTTATGAAGCACAACCTCACTCTTACTGTAACTACATACACAACCCCATTCTTTGTTTGACTGTAGTTATGAAAGCATACACTCTCATTGTCTGTACTGGTGAAATTACAGCACTGCACGCACGGTGAGACCAAATGCAGCGCGGAATGTCAACAGGTCAGGGCAAATTAATTATTTGCTTGTGCCTCCAGTTAACTTCATGGGGAATGGAACGTGGAACTAAAAGAAGGGGGCCTGTGCCTTGGACTTAATTTTCCACATGACGAATGGGTGAACGCAGCAGGAAAACATTAACAGGCCGGCGCAACGAATCCTCCATTCTCTCCTCCCCTCTACCTTCACTCTCTGCGAGAAATGCATTTTAATCGCTTTATTTTTAACTAATTCTTTTAGACAGGTGAAGAGGCCATTCCCAGCAGAACAAAGCAGACGAGCTAATAAGTTGGCTTGATAGTGCTAGTATATTACAAGTGCGTTTTATATTACTAGCATGTTAGTGTACAAAATTGGGGTTATGTATTACGCCTTTCAACAGGTCTCTTCAAGCAGAAGATGTGTGAAAAATATGAAGATTTACTGCAATATCTAGGATGGTGTTTGGCTCTGCTTCTCACCTAGCTGTGTGCCAGAAAATCCTAAGAGGACACATTAACCCCCAGACACTTACACACCTCGAGGCAGTGCATTTTTGACTGTTGACTAATACAATTCATGACAGAAATATTTGATACTAAACACACTTTTCAGGTTGTTCTTTCTCTCTTCTATGGGAAACAAAGATAAAAGTTACTACCTTTGCAAATTATTTGGATGTGATCAAATTTATGTGAGGGAAGAAAATTAAACAATCTTAAGTAAGAAGACAAGTCAAATATAATGTACATGAATCAGAGTGGTCTCAATCACCAATAATCACCACCAATATTGTATACAATAATGCGATACAAGTGAAACCTCAAAAACTCAATTAAAAAATAAAACATTTGTTGCGGTGTGTATGTGTGTGCATCGGTGTATATGGTACAGTATGTAAGTGTATTTATGTGAGACAGTGACTGTATCTGCATATCTCTGTCTGGGCACCAGAGTGTTTTTATGTATATACACAGAAACTGTTGAGGGGTGTGTCTTTATAGTGATGATCCCTGTGATGTGGAAAGGCACTATATAAATGAAAAAGAGGGAGGCAGGCTTGCTGTGAGCTCCATTGGAAAAGCCTAGTAGCATAAGCACAGACACATCTGTGAGTGCTAGATTTGCCACTGTAATGAAGCCCTCACACCTCTGATTTGCTAGGGATTTGCAGATGCAGTAAAACCCTCTTTCAGCCAAGAAGGATTTCACAAGTGAAAGAGCTGTCAGGTGAACACTTATACATTGCTGATTGAAAAAAGGTATTAAGTCCTTTTTTATGGTTGAAAAGTTTGATTTTTTACATTTATTTTTCTTTCGAATGGCTTCTGAGGCTTACTGTATTCATTTGCAACCACATGGCCTAACAAATAAGTACTATACAATCAGTGTTTTGAAGTGGTCTACAATAGCTGACAATCTTCAGTGAATTTCAAAAGCATGTAAATAACACTCCAGAGATTAAGTCTAGGAGAAGAAGGGGT
Source organism: Conger conger (assembly GCF_963514075.1). NCBI lineage: Eukaryota > Metazoa > Chordata > Actinopteri > Anguilliformes > Congridae > Conger > Conger conger. The sequence goes on from NC_083767.1 coordinate 36,330,392, forward strand.
GTGTGTTTGAGATCTTGGCTTAAGTGAGCTGTCTCAACAACATATTCAGGTATTCAGCACAGGCATGGACAAGTCTGGCTTTGAACTCAATCAGACTTTGAATAACCACACAACAACTGAGTTTTTATGTCTTCTGTGGCATGCCTGGATCTTCAGTTTCAATCAAATCCAATCAACATTGTGGGGCAACCTGGGTGACGGGTAACATCTTGCATTGAGAATGAATCAGTGGCAGAGAGAGACGCAGCATCTTTGCATGGAACATCACATAACAGCAGCATTACTAAGATGATCTGTGTATATTTTTGCTAGTTTTGTCTGGGTATGTAAGTTCTTTATTATTCTATTGCGTTGTGCTAAAATAGTTTTAGATATAATCCTTTATCAGATTTATCAAATAGGCCTTAGTCCTTATCTTTGTTTTCTTAGCACTTGAAACTGTCTTTCAGCGCACCTGTTCCTGGTGGTGGGTATGCACTTTGCTGTACGTCGCTCTGGATGAGAGCGTCTGCCAAATGCCAATAATCTAATGTAATGTTTTATTTTATTATGACTGTAAACACAGTCATAATAATATAAAACACAATGTTATTGGTATTGGTATATTGTGATTGTAATCTCACAAAACTGAGTTATGGATCCTCTCGAAAAAACATTAATGTTGTTTCCTCTGTAGGCTACACGGTTTTATTCAGGGGGAAGCCATTCATGTTATCATGCTTCTTAATGTAAGTGTGGCTCCAATATGACCAAGTACAATATTACAGGATATTGAATGCCTTGGATAAAATGCTGAGTAATTTTATTTCCTTTAATAAAAATAATTCATTACAAGTAGTATACAGTTGTGATAGTAGACTATACTTTAAGATACAGTATGTTATATGTCAGAAAGGGCAACCACAATAAAATACAAAAGGTAATTGTTTCTTTCAAGGACAAACATGTAACAAGAGCTGTCAACATGCAATAAAGCTTAGGTTGTGAGGAGAGAGATTGTAAGGACAGAGCCTATTTCATGATGAAATAAAAGTTGACATGACTGGAAAAAAGATTGTTTCCTGGGCCATCAGCTGCATTAGGCAGGAGCGAACAGGTGAAAGGTTAAAGGTGAAAGGTGCTTCTCTGGCTGAATATCTTCCCTGGATGAAGCACCACTTGCATGTGCCCTCATCTTCTTTGTGACCCTGTCATTTGCCAAGGGCAGTGACTCTCGGGGGTGACATTTTCTTGCCACCAAAGCGTGTCATCAGGCAGAAAGGAAAATGAAGGAATTCTCATTAACTCCACTGGAAATGTCAAACAGGTCTTTTGCGACTGAAATCAGTGTACACGCACATATATTAGGAGCTGCAAACATCAAAGGCTTAATTGAAAACCTCTCTTCATTAAAAAGTAAGAGACGGGAAAGAGAAAAGAAAGAAAAATAACAATGCTGCGATGTTGAATGCAGGGTTTATTGTTATTTTTCCTCAGCCCGTTTTGCGATGTGGAGAAATGCAGTAAATCATGTTGAGTGTTCTCTGTGATAATCAGAGGCCTTGAAAAAATGAAAGCTCCCCATTCGCATAAAGAAAAGGAGCATCATCTCACACAATGAATTGCTTTGAGCTTTTGAAATTAGCATGGTTTTCAATATCACCTCAGGGCAGATGCATATCAGAATCCTTACGCTACCCGAAGATTGTAGTCTTGCTTGATCCTCAAAGTCTATTTTAACTGTTACAAAAAGCCACAATTGCTCCAATACTACACAAACTCATATCACTCTCCTCAATACACTTTAAATTGAATAAATGTATGTATCTTTGTCTGCTGGGAAGAGACTGTTTTTTTTTTCCTTCTTCTTCCAGGCATTTCTCTTTAAATTGATTTCTCTAGTTTGAATTGTTATATTTGATTCTTTTTCAGTTTTTTCCAGGGTATACAACTGGCAGTGGGGCAATGGTACCACACACTTTTGGGGAGTCCAATGAGGAAGAAATAGCAGAGTGGAAGCACAGATGATGTACAAGTCAGGAGTGGGCTTCTCAACAACCTTTTAATGCTAAGAACCTCTTTAGAGGCATCTTACAAGTCCTCTTAAAATAATGTGGGTTTCCCGGACACATTCATAATAAAATCGTTGTCTTTCATTCCCTCCTAAGTTACAAGTGATCAAGAACCTCTTTAAGATACAGTTCGCAGTATCTCTGGCAGTACACGCAATATGCATGCGTTTTCTATTCATACTTATAATCACAGACTACACCTAAATATGTAGTCACCGCATAACTACTATTTTAATTCAATTATACATCATTACTAAGAATTGCATTTAATAGCATTCATAATATAACAAATTGTTGCACCTGTACACCTGTATGAATAAGGCCAAAACATTGCCATCCCTGCAATGTGGAGAATAAGTTGAATTGTCAAGGCTGTACTTGTAATGAGCGAGAGAACACCTCTAATTTCCATTTTTATTGAGAGAGTAGCCTATTCTTTTCAAAGGAGTAAGTTTAATCAGCCGAGACCGAGCAAATGAAATTATGAACAAAACAGCTTATAAACAGTTTGAATGTGTCATATTGGCCAAGTCTACTTTGAGTCTGCCAAGTTCTACCACAGAATAAGACCATTCTAATGCATTTATTTGTTCTGCTAATTAACAAAAAAAAAAAAGTGTGGACACTACAGAAGATTTTTTGTCATGAGACAAAAAAACTAAGCTTCCCTTTGAGAACTACTCAAATCATACAAGGTGCACATCCCAATTACTACATTTTGATGATAGATAAATGCAATATATGCGATAACGGTGCTGACATGATGTACCAGCCAGCCCTATAATACAGCAATAGAGAGAATGAGTGAGAGAGACCACCTCTGATTGCCTTTATTATTGAGTCGCCTACTCTTTTCAAAGAGGAGTATGTTTAATCCACCGAGACCAAGCAAATTAAATTATGAACAGAAAAGCTTATAAATGCTTTGAATGTGTCATACTGGCCAAGTCTACTTGACAGATCCTGCCAGGTTTGACAACAAAATAAGGCCACTGGACTGAAATTTGAAATTCTAATACATGTATTTGTTCTGCTAATTCGCTCCAAAAAAAAAAAAAAAAAAAACTGTGGACACTACAGAAGTTTGGCAGTGTGGAATAAAAACAAAACTTCACTTTGAAAACCACTCCGCTTATACAAGGTACACGTCTAAATGATTACGTTTTGAAGATAAATGCAGTATGTGCAATATAATGGTGCTGATTAATTTCACGGCTAATTACTTCCCCAGTAATGTGTTTCTGATAGCCCAGTCAAAGCACACAAGGACACACTGGCTATGGTGGAAACATGCCCTGCAGTGACTTGGTCCAAACGGTGCTGCAGCCTTTGACATCACAGAGGAGTTTGAATGGGGCTTGACATCAAAGAAGATGACCCGCAGTTCACATCTGTGTCTTTATCTGTCAAGAAGGGATAAATGTGCTGAGAGAAAAGACCCTCTCCAACAGCTGAGAGACTGTCCAGCACAAGAGGCCACAAGACACCCTTGAGCCAAACGCTTCCTGAGCAATACATATGGAGACGTGGTCTCCAAAGGAACATTCTGAATCACGGGGGGGGGGACTTCACTGCTGCTGCAACCCTCTGCATGCCCTCTGTAGGACTGGGTTGCACCAGCTGTACTTCAGTTCAAACGTAGCATAGTTAGCTATAACTTTACATCCTGCTAATACTCTTGATATATGCATTACTAATGTAAAACACTAAGGAATGTGATACTAAGGAAATAAGCTAACAGCGTAACTAGGTAACAGTTCTATAGCCTACACCTACACTCAGTAGGTGTAATCACACAGTCACTCACTAACGGTAAAACATATTTTCTGCACAAGCCATAATTTTTTGGTTACACCATGGCATTTTCGGTAATCAAGTCGAGGTTTATGGATATGAAATTTCAGTAGCGATCTAGCTAGCAAACGAGCTATGACACCAAGTGGAAGACATAACCGCAAGGAGATAATGTTTTCATTGTTGATTATCCACTCTTTACAGAGTTTAAAGAGTTAGGCTATAACCAGTTAGCTATGATATATAAGTAATCATGGTGCCACAACATGTATTAGCTGATTTTGCTGTAAAGTACTGCATAGCTCACTAGTTTGGACTTTACACTCGGTAAAACTGGTCCTTGGGATTTTTCAGCTCACTGGTAAGCTTGAATGTGAGGAGTTATATGTTAGAGCGCATTAAAAATAAGCTTACCAGTGAGGAAGTGATCCGAACAAACTCATATAAATTCTTTTTTTTTCTGGTCTTGTCTACTTATATTGCAAATTCACCTTGCTCTTCTTTCTGTTGACAACCTTCAATTTTCTTACCCCTGGTGGGTAATAATCTTGAAAAAACAACCTGTCTTTCTTCTGTTCAGCTCGATTTGAGCAACCATCAACTGCAAAGAAATTAACCATCATGAATCTGTGTTATCGCAGTATTTACATGCTTTGTCGTTGACCTGAGATTTAAAAAACTTTTTTGGGGAGGAAAAATACATTGAATTCTATGGGAAGCTCTTCCAAAATGACAGATGTTGCTGGCAATAATCCATTTATTTTGTTTGGATGATGCTGACATATTACATATGTCCAGAACATAACACATTTATAAATATCTCGCCAGATTCTGCTTGATATATGTAAAACCTGTGCTGCAAACAAATTGTATTTGATAAATAATTGTGTTGTGATGGAACTGTGATGTATAAATTCTGTTTACCTCAATCCCTCCCTCCAAATAATGTCACCTGGTCTCTTTAGTGTCCTAGCATTGTATACTGACAGGTCTATGTTCTTTCTCTCTCTTCCACACATCCAAAGCTAGCACTTCCTGGTTGGTGGCAGAATGTTCTGGTGCAGTCTGCATAGCCTTTGAATACTCTGTATCTGACCACAATCCTGTATGCATACCTAGGTGACATAAAATGGGACTCCAGTAGTTTACAGCACTGCATTTAGGTCGTGTGGCTTTTAAATTGATGAGGTGAGAATGAAGACATTGTACCAAACATTTTATTCTTAACCACCTCAAAACCATAACTTTTAAGCTATATTCCAAATAGACCCCAATCATGCATATACTTTTTGCCAACGAGAAAAAGTTTCAAGTATGAATTTCTGACCCAACAAAATTAGGAGACAATATCTCATGGCTTTTGATATCTGAAAATAAAATGTTTTAAATGTTATTAGGCTACGGGGTATACACGATGGGCTTCACGAATCAAACGTGAGTGGAATAAATTTGATCATAAATCATTCGTAAATGCATTTACACAAACAAAGTGGGATTTATCAACGTTTTTGTAAGTCAGTGTGTTAGTATGATCCGAAGTTTCCAAAAATCGTTGCCGCACGTAAAGAATATGATTGGGCTAAATCCATTGATATGCTGCTTTCCATTGCTTTTGTCAATCACTTTTCGCCTTTAACCGAACATTGTTAGAAACAAAGCATATGTCACGTTTCATGTTTGTCATGTCATGTTTTATGTTTAGTTATTGTCTTGGTTATGTTATTGTCATGTCACGTATTATGTTAGTCTAGTCTCACCACGTTTTTATGTTTCATGTCATTGTTACGTTCTCAGGCGTCCAGGGGTAGGAGGGAGTACGCAACAAAATTATAATGAAATAAAAATGACCGGGAGGATGTATTTGAGCGCTATTGGAGTGAAAATGATCGAACAAACCAGGTTTGAGGTGCAATAAGTGTATTTACAAAAATTTACAGTGCCGGTGCTATTTACAGTTTTCAAACAAAAACCCAAGACAAAGACACATGGGGTACGAGGCCAAGGGACCTGGGTGTTGCCAAATCAATTAAATTAACAAAACCAAAGAGAGCTAAAAACAAAATACATACTAACTGTTCACTGAACAAAATAATATATCTCTACTCTATAATCAAAAGTACATAGGTGGCAATCACCCCTTTCCTAAGGTGTCTAAACAATGGTTCACCCTACGTGCAGCAACAGTGTATAGAGGCCTCTGTCTTACCTGCCCCAGGGCCTACACACGGACAACCACATTCACAGGAGTAGGAGAACGGAGGAACACACATGCACACAACAGGGTTATCAAGTGAATGAATAGCCAAGTCAAGCATCGCCCCCTATAGGGCAGCCAACACAGTTTATATAAGCAGAGGGATGTGATTGGTGGAGGCGGGACCAGGGCAATGATGATGGACAGCAGGGACAGCGAATGGAAATGGTTGATGGCTTCATCTGTAGAGTTTAAGGGGGGGAAACAGACAGACATACATACGTGGAACGTAACAGTCATGTTATGTTTCAGGTTTAGTTGTTACGATTTAATTGTTAATCTTGCCATGTCATGTTATATAGTTTATTGTCATTGTTTTGCAAACTGGTTATGTCACAATTTATGTTCCATGTTATGTTGTACTGTTCATTGATTTAGCATACACTTTTTTGTGTCTTTCTGCAAACCTTGCATTCCTGCTTTTTCTCTCTCCCTTTCTGTCACTCACACCCTAATTGTTTCAATTTCCCTTGTCTATTTACTAACCTACTAATGCTAGATCAGATTGGGTAATACTAACATTCTAATTATGTGTTCATGTTATCTTACGTTTCTTGTGCATGTCATTTACTAATTTACTAATGCTAGGGCAGGATAGGTTTATTACCAATGATTACTAATTACCTTGTTAACTTGTCAATCCTCCACACCTGATTTCCATTCTCTTGCTGCTCTCAAACAATTGTCTACACCTGTCTACACCTGCATATAAGCTCAGTTTCATGTCATGTCTGTGTGAAATTGTTTTTGATCGTCAGTGCAGCGCTTGAGCATTTAGACCAAGCCTGTTTACCAACCAAAGATTATTGACTTCTGTTTTGTTGACCATTGCCTGCCTGTACCACGTCTTTGCCTGCTGTTTTTTTGTACTTCTGCCCCACGGAGCAGACTGGTCTTGACTCTTGCGCCGTCATCGACCCTGAGCCTGCCTACCGTCCGCCTGTACTTCTGCCCGGCTGACAGCTTTCCTGGTTACCGAACTCCTTGCATGTGTACCGATTACGAGACTGCCTTCTCCCTCGGTACTGTGCTTTGGTTTTTTGGCTGGATATTACGTGTACAAACTTTGCTTGTTTTTTGACTACACTCTGGCAGTGCAGATATTACGTTACAGTACTTTACTGGCACTTGGCAGACGCTCTTATCCAGAGCGATGTACAGTTGACTAGACTAAACGGGAGACAATCCTCCCCTGGAGCACTTGGGTTAAGGGCCTCGCTCATGGGCCCAATGGCTGTGCGGATCTTATTGTGGCTACACCGGGGATCGAACCACTGACCTTGTGGGTCCCCGTCATGTACCTTAACCACTACGCTACAGGCTACCTCATTTGCAAAATGCAGTTCATAGTCAGTCCCATTCACTGATTGTTACTGACCTGTAGCCTTCAGACACACTGCAACTGCACTAACACAAGCACTGCAAGTTCATGTATGTAATTCTGGTCCATGGTGTGCATAATAAATTAAATGTCTGTAGTTCCACCTTTCAATGCGATAACCCTCCATCAACAGAGGCCTGCATTCTCCATCCAAACCCTTTAGTAGACCAAAGTCATTTCTCTTCAAAATCATTTTACTCTTCGTGATTAAATTATTGTGCAAAATTCAAGCAATTCATCTTTAAAAAATCCATCAGCAGAACATATAAATTGACCGTCAAGCCCAAATTAGGTTCTTGCGGTGTCCCTCAAACCCCTGCGTCAGACAACCCAATCATTTCTGTGCCATAAATACATTAACGAAATGATCGTGGGCATATGAAACACAATGGATATGCCCCAATGCCCATACGTAGTCCTGACCTTATGTCAGCTCATAACTCAGCAATATAATTTTCATATCTTTTAGGCTAGGGGATTTGAGGGGTTAAGGTTTCATTTTTTTCTGTTATTAAGTTGCAAAGAGAAACATAAATGGTCATTAAGTGACAAAGTCAGATTCAAAATTTTATTTGACCTTTAGAGAATAGCATGGAAAAAGGAAAGCTTTAAGTGATCATTGTCTGCTTGACTGCCTTCTGATGAATGTCTCTGTTGCTGGCTAGTAATGGGACATTTTATTTTTGCAGATCCCAAGAGACAGGAAAGAGTAGCACATAAATCCAGTCTGCATCCTATTCAAACTGCCAACTACCACGTGTATTCCGGGTTTGTGTTTCCGTGTTTTGTCCTCCTGTAATATTCAGCCCTTTGACAGGGACTGGGTCAAAGGCTTATGGGCTTCACTTACCGTCACTGCAGCAACAAACGACCTGTGCTCGATGCCACAGTCCAATGTACATATTAAAGTTAGGAATTGATGATCAATCCTTCCAAGACAATGCTATTTAGACTACAACATGTGTATCTTGATGAAAATTAACCATAATCTTGAAACCATACGGTGACATAATTTCCTGTCTCACCTTGGAAGAGGAGAAATGGATGAGCTCAAGGCCTGCATTAAGACAGGAAAGTATATTGAGCCCTCAGCTGTTGAATGTAATTTCTGCATACCTGGACAATAATTTGGAAGCCTCATGCAATCAAAATAAATTGATTAAAACAAATTCCTGCTCAAACCTCATTCACAATGTATGCCTGTTTCATTTAGGATTGGCCATCACAGCTTGCTCGGAGAACTTAATGATCAAAATCTCAGTGTTGACTGCGGAATTCAAACGGTGCTGTTTCAAAGTGAGGTCAAATCTCTCTTTCACCTCACTCAAAAGCAAAGCATGTGTGGAACGCACACACTGACCTCACACTTAGCAAATAAAACATCTAATTGCGAGAAAACTGCTATGCCCAAGGCTATAGCAATGTGTTAAGATTATTGCTCCACACGCTCATTACTCAACTACTATGCAAAGCACTACATCACATACTCACACATACACACACACTCAGTCACACACAGAGAATGAGAGAGTAAAAATTTAAAAATAAACAAGCACATAACAGATTATTTTTGTGGATATTACGTGTATGTGTCTGAGTGTGTTCTTATTTCCCCAAAAAGCAATGATAGATTACGCTCCTCAAACCTGGCAGACCAGTAATTTATCTACAGTTAAGTGGCCTAAATTCTGGGAGAAATGATATATAGAATGGCATAAATGAAATAGCGTTGTCATATTAGTCACCCTAATTTCAGAATAAAGCATTAAATATGAAATTACTCGATGTATGGCCTGTCCCTGTGATTCCTGTGTGTTTGATTGCACAATAACTGTTAGGAAATTAAAATTATATAAGATTCTGTTAGGAGTCAGATATGACCTTATAGTTACTACAGGCATGCACATTACTGTTAATAAGCCCAACCTCACCCAAATAAAACACATAACTCGAAGTAAAGTACAGGGATATAAGCCAGATTTATTATTAAGCATTGTTGTCCTTGACTGAGGCTTAAGCTGCAGATGTCCTGAGGAGAAGCAAATTAGCATGGTTTTAACTCAAATGAGAGTCAGCAAAAGTAATAATGTATTCAGGGAAGCATGAGATGACACCCCTTTTTTTCAATCAACATCACTAAAAACCTTTGGTTCGGAACTTGGCACTTTCCAAAGTGCAGTTTTAATTTCTTTTTAATGTTGTAGCGTTAAATTGAGCCCCAGAATTTGTGTTCTGGCAGTTCACACATATATATTTTTGCTGGTACCAGTTATATTCTTTTAGAATAGAATGTAAAAATGATTTCCAAAGACATGTATGTGGTGACGTGCAGGAAATATATATAAAAATGTGAATATATAGGTATATTAATGTGACATGAGAATATTAATTGAAAACCTGAGAATATTCTTTGAAACCTGAGAATATATAATGAAACATGAGAATATACATTGAAAACCTTAGAATATAGATTGAAAACCTGGGAATATTGAATGAAATTTGAGAAATCTGAGTGTCTATGTATAGGTCAAATTTCTGATATATAAGTCAAAGCACTCAATATATAGTTCAAACACGGTTGAGATGTATATAGGTCAAATGTACAATATATATAGTTTGCTCTGCAGAGAATATTTGCTGAAATTTGAGAATATTTATTGAACATTAGAATGTTGAATGAACAATAGTAAAATAACACGTTGAAATTGTAAGGGGGAGCGGGGTCGGAGGACCAAACTGATATTTTCAGTTTCAATCTATATTTTCAGGTTTCAATATATATATTCTCAGGTTTTCAATGTGTATTCGCATGTTTCATTGAATATTCTCAGGATTCAATCGATATATTCACATTTTGATATTTATTTCCTACATGGCACCCCATAGACATGTTACATTTGAATATATTTTTGAGAAATAAATTAAAATTAATGGAAAAAATAATAAATTCATTAGGCCCTGGAATAAATCACTTGTCTTAGTCTGAAGAGCCAAGTCATTCATGATACATTGAAGTTAATGCTACAGAAATTCTTCTGCTACCGTTCTCAGGAAATGTAGTTGTCTTGATAAAACATACTAAGCAATATTCATAAGACTGTATTAAGTCTGTTATCTGCATTCAAGAAATATACAAAGTAAATATTTACAAAATGGTAGGCGTGAGGATTATTACTTATTTAACACAAATGCTAATTGCTTATTCATTTATGTTTGAAGTTGATATTATATTAAGTACATTTATTATGCCAAAAGATAAATTGTTGCAAAACACTGTATTCATCGCCAAACACTGTTTATAAATGTAAGGTAGCCTGTAGCATAGTGGTCAAAGTACATGACTGGGACACGCAAGGTCGGTAGTTTGATCCCTGGTGTAGCCACAATAAGATCCACCCAGCCGTTGGGCCCTTGAGCAAGGCCCTTAACCCTGCATTGCTCCAGGAGAGGATTGTCTCCTGCTTAGTCTAATCAACTGTACGTTGCTCTGGATAAGAGCGTCTGCCAAATGCCATTAATGTAATGCAAATGGAACCTACTGTATCCAAAATTTGTGCCAGTACAGTAGCTATCTTTAACTATATTCGTTTAATTTAATCAACATGAAGCCAATGTCTAGTTATGTTTATCACCATTCTGCTCATTACATATGGGTGTAAGAAAAACTATTAAATACAGGAGCACAGTGTAGTATATGGTGTATTTATGGTTTGGGAACCATAAAATAAAAAAGTGAGTGTATGGTTATGCATGGATAATAAGTTAGTTACAGTATGACGTAAAAACAACACAAAAACTGCTTGTCGAGTTAAAACTAAAAAGGTACTTGCAACTCTCTAACACATTAGGTGGGTTGTCCAACATGTGGCAATCATGTCCATTAATTCTCATGCATAGTTGTTATATTTTTGAATGACTTTGGTTACCCATGGTAAGAGGTATGGTATGTTCCATTTCTGAAAATGAACTTCCACAATCCACCTGTTTACATGTTACAATATAGTTTTATTTACGGTTTTTTATACATATTTATTTATTTATATACTTATTGGGGCATTTGAAACTACAATAAAATGTAAGGAAGGGAAAAAGTCAAGAAACAGAAGAAAAAGAAAAAAATGCTTCTTGATAATCACATCATGCAAAAGTGCACGTCTGTCACCTGCGTGATGCGTCTGGCTCAGTGGCATCCTTATTACGAGCGGTAACGTGTCCTTTGATGGGGATTGATTACCAGTTGTGTCAGGAATTGATAATGTTCAGTGTAAACAAGCGTGACAGCCATTATTTTTCCGAGATATCTTTCGCCAGATTCCTCTGATAGGGAGGGAGGGACATAAACAAAGACAGAGAAAAGGATGCTCGCAGTAAAGAAGAGAGGTAAAGAGAGGGTAGTGTTAATTATTGTTCATGTTTGACTTTTCCGTACTGTTATACATATTGCATGTATGTTTCATGTTTGTTGAGCAATTTTTTGCCAATGTATTTCCTGCTAATAAAGCACATTGAATTGAAATTTAGAGAGAGGGATAGAGAAATAGGAGCAGACACTGCATTAGAAAGCAAGAGACAAAGGACGAGAGGGAGAGAAATAGAGGTGAGAGAGAAATAAGCATACACGGAGTGAGAAGAAGTGAGAGAGAGAAAGAGAGAAGTAGAGAGCTACTGAAAGGAGAGGGAGGGAGGGCGATAGAGGGAAAGAGAGAGCGAGAGAGTCTCTGGGGAACCCTATCATGAGCCGAAATCTGTCAGAGCGCGAGCGAAGCCCATATGTTGCGAAAGAGATGGCTCTGTCTTCGCACGTCTTTATCTCCTTCACAGAGGGATATAAATGGATCAGTGTGGGCCGGGAGAAGGCAATCATCATTGACCATTAGTGCAGTCACCCCTCGTCACGGTTATGCGCAGAGCCTGGAGAACACCTCTAATAAAGACCGCGTCGTCAGCCATAACTAGCCTCTGGGTCACCATCACCGGGGGTGACGTAACCTGGAGGGGGGGGGGCCTCACTCGGGTCAGAAACTACTGCGCCAGTGGTGAATGGGTTGTCATCCCTTGGGCAAGTGGGTACCCGCGGGTTTCCTTGCGGGTATAAATTATTGCGTACCCATTTTTGCAGTTCCGGGGACTCCAAGCAGAAGATTGAACACATTAAAATGTTCCGAAAGCAATGCACACCATGTCTTAATGAAAGCCCTTTCAAATGAATATCTGTCATATGGAAATGCATTCTGCTGAATACAGATTGTATGAATCTCTAGGTGCAATTATCCCCTACACCCACACTCATGCATTTCCAGATCAAATTAAGTCACAGTTTTGAAAATAATGCTATCCCCCATGACACCAATGCATTTGAAATTGGCTTCTGTATGCTACTGATAATGTTGATTCCCCTAAACAGGAAGCAGGGTCCATAATAGAAAATTAATAGCAAAAGTACACAATTATATTTCAAATTGCTATGAAATAGCAGGTGTAAAATGAGATGAGGAGGCTCCATGCAAATTAAGTGACTCAGACCCTGACTTTCAGACTATCATCTCATTGACAAGCTTTTTTTACCCCAAAAACCCATTTGCTAGTGCTGTGCCTTTATCTGCCTAATTTTCACTTTTGTACAATTTCTCTTGTTACATTTTGGGAGAATGACGTCAGAACGCAACATGAACAGAACACAAGTTAGATTCCATGTATGTTTATTTATTTATTTCCAAAATCCTTTTTAGTTCTAAATCTGCTAAATGGTCCTGTTAGTGCACCTCTGACAATTTTTATCTGCAGTGAGAGAGTGTAAGAGGCGGGCAAAGTCGACATACACCTTTTCAGATCCATCAGTCTCTCTCAGAGCATGCTGGGTAACCTTTAGGCGGCATTAAGTAAAGATGGTGAGCCAGGCGGAAGTAATTTTCATTCCCGGGGTCTGGACATCATAGAAAACCATCAATCACCTCCCTGCATAACTACCGGAGTTGGACTGAATACAAGATTGGCATTCAGTCTCTGCGTGAGCACATCCTACATGCCTGGCAAAGGTGGCCGTGTGCTTCAAAAGTTTTGACAATGACTTGATCGCTAGTTGACGCATTACTCTCTCACTGTATTGATGCAATATGGTGGCAATGCGGCAAGATCACCAGTTTCTTCTTAATTCTTATGATGCTATGGCAAAGGTAAGGCAATTGCCATGACAGATACATTAATATACTGGGAATAACGTAGTATCTGGAAAGCTTCACAGTGAATGTCCAATGAAAACTTGTAGAATGTTGCGCAGTATGTACACTTACCAATCACTTTATTAGGTCTTTTTAAGACTTCTACTTCTGTAGCCTATCCACTCAGAGTTATGATGCGTTGTGTGTTCAGAGATGCTCTTCTGCATACCACTATTGTAATGTGTGGTTATTTGTGTCACCTTCCTGTCAGCTTTGACCAGTCTGGCCCTTCTCCTCTGACCTCTCTCATTAACAAGGCCTTTCTGTCTGCAGAACTGCTGCTCACTGGATTTGTTTTGTTTTTCCTACCATTCTCTTGAAACTCTAGAATCTGTTGTGCATGAAAATTCCAGGAGATCAGCAGTTTCTGAGATACTCAAACCATCCTGTCTGGCACCAACAATCATTCCACGGTCAAAGTCATTTAGATCATATTTTATGACCATTCTCATGGCTTATGTGAACATTAACTGAAGCTCCTGACCCGTATCTGCTTGATTTAATGCATTGCACTGCTGCCACATGGTTGGCTGATTAGATAATCGCATGAATAAGTAGGTGTACAGGTGTTCCTAATAAAGTGCCCAGTGAACGGCAGTGCTGCAGACGGAAACCCCTTGTTGATGAGAGAGGTCAACAGGGAATATCCAGACTGGTTTGAGTTGACAGAAAGGCTCAAATAACCACTCTGTACAATTGTGGTGAGCAGAATCTCAGAATGCACAACACATCAAAACTTGAGGTGGATGGCTACAACACCAGAAGACCACATCGGGTTACATTATTGGCATTTGGCAGATACTCTTATCCTGAGCAATGTACAGTTGATTAGACTATGCAGGAGACAATTCTCCCCTGGAGCAATGCAGGATTAAGGGCCTTGCTCAAGAATCCAATGGCTATGCAGTTCTTACTGTAGTAACCACCCAGTGGTACAACCACCCAGTGATGTACCTTAACCACTACACTACAGGCCGCCCAGGGTTCCACTTCTGTCAACCAAAAATAGAAAGCTGAGGCTGCAGTGGGCAAAAGGTTCACCAAAACTGGACAGTTGAAGGCTGGTAAAACGTAGCCTGGTCTGATGAATCTCGATTTCAGCTGAGGCATACCAAGGTCATATAACAACCGAACGAGTCGGATAAGGTACAATTCATACAGAATTGGTTGTAAGGCCATGAACCTGTAAGGCCTTGTAGAAACCATGCCATGAAGAATTGAGGCTGTTTTGAGAGCATAGGGAGGCCCTATCCAGTATTAGTCCAGTGTTCCTAATAAAGTGCTCAGTGTATATAATTGGTGTGATGTCACTGAGAAAATACAAGCAAATGAAAAACCACTGCATCGACAATGTCCCTCATTGTCTAGACATGCCTTTTGTCTAGACATATTTAACTGCAACAATAATTAGAGCAGGTGAAAGAACATAAAAAACATAACCTATTGATCAGAACAGAGAATGGGAAATGTAATTTTGCAGATGCCTCATTGATGGAAATGTCCTGGTTAATGTAATACTGACAACCATCCCACCACACAGCCTAATATGTTGTGTAATTATTTTTACAGGTACTGGAAACAAAACAATTTTATGCCACAGAAGACACCATCGATCACACCAGCCTAAAAAGGTATGAAGGGAAGTGAAATCTACTTATTGAGCAATTCAGCTGTAGATTATTGAGAATCAATGGTAAAGGCATATTGAATTTGACTTGTCTCAACCAGTGCTATTGATTCCTAGTACAGAGCCATGGACTCCACACATTTTGTGAATTAGTTTATTATCTCTGTGTTATCTCTGCTTTGGACTATTTGAACCCCTGTTCAAAGGTGCTACAAAAGAAAGTGCATTGTACAAAAACAAACAAATGCTTGTATTTCTCTGAGACAATTAATTACTAGGATAGTTTAGCACCAGTGGCTACCTGCTGTAATCTATTGTGAGGGATATCTTGTCATGTCTCACTAGTCTTGTTATTGAAGCCTTCAGAGTAACACTTTTAATAACATTTATTTGTGTTGTGTTAAAACTCACATTGCATTTGAATGAAGGGAAATGCTATTATTAATTATTCATTAAGAATACTTAGCTGCTTTCTAATCACATTCTAATCAGTAACCGAACATGGAATATTCATGAAAATATTTAATCTAATGTAATTGGAAACTTTTAGACATTTATCTGGAAATAGAATGGCTAGTGCTCAGGCTTAATAATAGCATTCAGCTAAACAGTACTGGAAATTTACTATCAGCTAACAGATAATATGTTTGTAAAACAGGACTGCAGTACTATCATGTGACAGTAATCTCTCTCTCTCTCGCTCTCTCTCTCTCTCTCTCTCTCTCTCTCTCTCTCTCACACACACACACACACACACACACACACACATACACAGACACTACTTTATTAGCAGCGAGAAAATGAATATCACATTACTAGTTTTGATGAATCCCATTTCTGTTCAAGTCTGTGCTCATGTTATTCTGGAATCCATTGATTGTATGTAACAAGTTGACACTGTGTGTATTGATTTGAGCTGTTAATTCACTCTCCCCAGACAGATGGCTGGTGAGTACAAACGGCAGCAGTACAAGTCCCCAAACAAACGAATGCCAGCCAGTTTATGTAACGTGTGATATTTAAAACAAGAGCACATGGAACAGGCCTCAAGCCTCAAGGCTTTAGTGTCTGTGGGACTGAAATCGCCAGTGACCCATGTGGGAGGGCAAGACCCTGCAGGCTACCCAGAGGAAGAGGGGATGTGTACTGAATTCAAGCGGAGCATTTGGTGTAATTTAAGCAACGCATTTAGTCACCATTCATCTCTGTTCTTTGTAGGGTGTGTGTAAAAAAATCCTGATTCACGTCGATCTAATGCAAAATTGCTCATTACCCAAACACGTGCTAAGCTAAACTCAGGGTTAACATGACTCCTTATAAAGCCATAACACAGTGTTCAATGGCAGGCTTTTCATAGAAAGATATCAGAATACAATGTAAAAATAAGAAATCTAAAAGTGAAGTGAAGGCTGTAGCTCAGCGCCCATGGTGGCCACCTGCCAGGGTAATTGGGCTAATGCGAGTCACACTTAGGCCCCCGAGAGGCTGTGAGAACAACGGAGAGCGGGAGACAGAGGCATGCTGGGTAATGGCAGCCAAATGGAGCATGCTGATCGGAATTAGGCCTCTTCTCTCCGCTTCCTGTCGTTTCCTCAATCCCGGGCCCGATACTGCGGTATTCAGAGACTTCAAGGTGGATGCAGTCCTGCGGAACCAAGTGGAGCAGCGGGTGCGCGCTGTCCAATAGGATCGCGGCTGTCCAATCAGCCTCTCTGCACCAGTCCAATCTGCTTCCTGCCTCTGCCGGAACCCTCCATCAGTACAGGAAGTAAGGCAAGGTACAAATAGACTCAAAGTTAATGGGTAGGAAAGAATTTCACTCTTACTTCATGATTTAATTTGCATATGTATATATACACACATATATATACATATATGTATATATATATATATGTATATTTATATGGGAACGTTCCAGAGATGTGATTAGAATAGAAATCAGCATTGTATCACTGTAACATCACATTAGGCTGTGTGTAGCTCCCCCTGTTGGTCGGGGAATGTAAAAGGTGAATTATTTATAAATTTGTTTTGCTCTCTCTTTTTTTAAAAGTATGGATACTGTATCACGCCACACACGCAGTGTCTCATCTCTGCGGCGGCTGACCTTGTCTGTCTGGGAACCCAAGCGCTTGTCCGGTCCCAGAAGCGGCGTGATGCACAGCGTGTCTCGGCTCATTTAAGGTAGCAACGAAAGCGGAAGACAGCCGTGACACACTGATTTTCTGTATTCCACATTGGCTTGTATATATGAAAAAAGAAACACTACAAATGCATATAAGGTAGTTTAACGAATGGAACTGAAGGGACGTTATCGAAGGCTCTGTGTCCTTATCATGTTTCATCGCTTGGGATGTGACTCTGGAGAAAGAAAATTATAGGTCCGGGGAGATTAACGGTGAGGTCCTGGCCTGTGACTGAGCCTAATTACCGGCTGATATGCATCACCCTGTCTTTTACGGCCGGGGCTGGCTGATCCCTGTGTAAAACCGGTGATCCGCGGGTGGCCTCGGACCAGTAGAGCCTCTGAATCATCAATCTCACACAAAGGTGCATATTATCTATTTTAGGTAGGCTGTGCAGTCAAGCTGTCAAAACATGTTCTAATTCGTTTCTCCCCCTTTTTTAAAGAGATAGTGAACTATTTTCTATTTATTTTTGGTTTGTCTTTTAGGACAGTTCTCATGCCTAGTCAGATTGATTGGGTTGGGTCTAGTTACAGTCAGTTTGCATCTAACCTTGCAATGTCAAAATAAATTGTTACTCATTATAAATATCCCTAGCTTCAGAGCTCAGTCCCCATAACAGCTGAATTTGAAATTCCAACATGTTGTTATTTAACCCTTTGAATAGTAGGTTTTTGGATAAACCTACTCTTCAAAGGGTACCTGTGCAGTGTTAAATCGAGGTTTGGGGAGGCTAAGCTCCCTATGAGGAAAATTGTTATAGGGGAATAACAAACTAGGGGCTGGTTTCATGGTCACAGATTGAGCGTAATCCTGGACTAAATGCAGCTTTGTATGGAGAATCTCAATTTTAAATTGAATTTAGTCTAGGACTAGGCTTAATTTGCATCTGTGAAACCGGCCCCTAGTTTGCTATTAACCCTCAGCTTATTTTACAGGCCAATGGTAAAGTTTACTTTATGTTGCATGTATCATACAGTTGCATAACCACCTGGTACAGTCTTGACAACTCTTTCATATGGCTTCCCCTAGACAGTCCACATCATCGGTCTCTGAGGCCAAATTAGTGAGTTGGCACTGCCACTGCAAGCAGTTCCCTTTTCCTGTCTCTGTTGCGGTAGCCTGAGAAGAGCCATGGTGTTTTCAGGGGTGGCTGGTCCTCCTCATCTTCTCCTCTGCGTTTCGGCCTTTCGTTTACATGACACCGGCATTTTGGAGGGCTGAAAACGTAAACGTTTGATAACGGGCTCCAGAGTGGAATTATTTGAGAACGCCGTCCTTACCATTTCCGTGTAAATTGGTAAAATGCAATTCTTGTGATAACGGTGGGAGAGTTAGGGGAGAAGGTGGGTTATGACATGAAACTGTGATGACACAGACCCTAATACGCATGCGCGAATCAGTCTAAACACAACAATGGTGCCCTTCAGAGCTGTGTTTGTGCTGCAGACAATTCAGAGTTTATTAATGCTCCTCCGGCAAAATGTAGATTTACTGCACCATTACTTCCTCGTCCGTCCACACAAAGCTATCACATTTCGCCCGTGCTTTCGCCATGTTTTATGTTTTGGTTTGTAGATGCTGTAGAAGACAGCATGCACAGGCATGTGGTGTTATTCTGTGGTGTTGAGTTGCAAAGCTACACCACCACCCACTGGCCTGGCATGCAAACTACAGCGTTTTAAATATTTTTGTGTTGCCGTGTAAACAGGGCCTTAGAGAGGCGACACTGGGAAGAGCTGAACTCACTGAACACTTTCTCCCCCTGTGTCAGGTCAGTTGCTCGGAGAAATGGCTCCAAAACATCAACTAACTCTTTCAGCTGGCCAAATTCTCTGGGTGACAGACAAAGCTCTGGAAAAATGTCCCTGGGTGTTTTTCAAGGCGAGTGACTGCTTCCACAAGCCTCAATGTTGAACTCCATCAGACTCATGTGGGTGAGGGGATACTGCGATTCAGTCCATATTCTGCTTCCTTCAGCGGACAGGTAGAGTGAAGCAGACTGCAGAATGTAGTCTCCTTAGCCAGTGGGCTGTTCAATATATTTGTCTCTTTCAGCACATCTCGAAGAACTAGCTTTAGTGTATCGGCGAAACATTGTAGTGGCTGGTGTTGGCAGTTACTCTGAATAGATTCTATACTTTCTTGGTAACTGTCACCTTCTTCGCACAGAGAGGGGTTTTCCAGTTCATCCTCATCACTCTCAGGTTAGGCCACTCCACGGAAACACACAATGTTGGCCGCATTGTCACATATAATGTAATCTAGTTTATGCTTTATTTCAAAGATGTCACAGATCTGTTCAAATTTTTCACTGATTCCTTCACTCATTCCAGTGTGAAACCCTGTAAATCTGTCACAGCTTAAAAGAACAGACTGCAGTCTTGGACTGGTCTTCTGTAACTCCATGAAATGGGCAGTCACCCATAAAAAGCCATGCATGCTCCTGACAGTCCAAATGTCCACTGTCACTGAGACAGTCTGCCTTTTCTAATCTGGTTTTTATTTTGGCCTCCATTTCTGTGTGTTTCTTCTCGGTCACACGCCTTGTCACAGTGCTCCGGCTCACTGGGCAGTATCTCTCTTCTACAACTGACATGAAACTCCTGGTTTCTCATCCAAAGATAGGGGCAGGTTGCATGAAATTATGAGATCCATAAACCTGAAGTTTCCTCTAACGTTACTGTATGTTAAGCCAATGTTTCTCTAGCTAGCTTGCATAGCTTTTCAATATGAACTATTTAAAATGCAAGCCGACACCGCTACAACTTGACAGTCAAGAAAATAAGCCATTTTGCACTTATGCATGGTGACACGATCCTTACTGAGTCTGAAATGCAAGCTAATATCATTTGAATAAAGTTGCAGTAGTTTAACATTAGCTAAGCTAGGCATTAGGCAACAGTGAACAGCAGCAGTGGGATCATTGATTTGCACTTTTCGCACCAAAGCACATTCATCTCTAGGAGACGGAAGGAAGCTGCATGGTCCCATGGTGTTTATACTTGCGTACTATTGTTTGTACAGTGCTACACTGCTACACTGCTAACATTCTGCGGAACATGTTTGTACACTGCTACACTGCTAAAACCTCTCCCCATCTGGATCTCTCCATTTCCCTCGGGGATACCACACTCACGCCGTCACCCAGTGCAAGGAACCTCGGCGTGGTGATGGACAGCAGACTGTCCCTCTCCGAGAACATTGTGGCGGTGACCCGGTCATGCAGGTTCTTCCTATACAACATACGGAGAATCTGCCCCTTTCTCACCCCCTACTCGACCCAGCTCCTGGTCCAAGCGATGGTTCTGTCCCGCCTGGACTACTACAATTCCCTCTTGGCTGGCCTCCCAGCGTCTGCCATCAGACCCCTCCAACTCATCCAGAATGCAGCAGCTCGTCTGGTCTTCAACCTTCCCAAATACTCACACGTCACCCCCCTGCTTACTTCCCTCTACTGGCTGCCTGTCATGGCTCGCATCAAATTCAAAACATTGGTGCTAGCCTTCCAAGCAGTTAAAGGGTCTTCCCCAGCTTATCTACAAAAAATCATCAGACCCTACACCCCTGCCAGACGTCTTCGTTCAGCCTCCACAGGCCGCTTGGCACCTCCCCCTCTCCGAACCTCCACATCACGTTCACGACTACTGTCTGTTCTGGCTCCACGGTGGTGGAACGAACTCCCCGTTGAGGTCAGAACTGTAGAATCTCTCCCCACCTTCAAGCGCAAGCTGAAGACACACCTCTTCAGGCAGCACCTCTCCCCATCCCTCTCTACCTCCCTGTGAACCTTAATTGTTGTCTCTGTGACTTGCTTTGTGTATCAGTATTTTTAGTCGGCTAGGTAAGCAGTGTTTGGATAGTTAACTTTGGTCACTTTTGCTCTGTTTGTTTGTTTCTTTGTTCTCAAAAAAAAAAAAAAAAAAAAAAGGCCCTCGTCCTTATCTTTGTTGTACAGGTAGCAGTTGAAATTGTACTTCCCTCTAGGGTCTTTCAGCGAACTTATCCCTGGTTATGGGTATGCACTTTGTTGTACGTCGCTCTGGATAAGAGCATCTGCCAAATGCCAATAATGTAATGTAATGTAATGTACAGTCAAACGTGGTACATTCAGGCATTTGGAAATTGCTCCCAAGGATGAACCAGACTTGTGAAGGTCCACAATTTTTATCTGAAGTCTTGGCTGATTTATTAAGATTTTCCCATGATGTCAACAGTGGTGCCAACTATTTCAGTTTAACCATAATAGCAACCTGGGGTTTTGCAAGTTTTGCAAGTTTGCTAAAGACGGTTAATATTGAAGACGCAGTGCTGATGAGTACTGGTGGGGATTGTATCTAACTAACTTATAAATTACAGTACCCTGCTTACAGAGTCCTTCCAGGAAATGCTACCAACCTGGGTGGGTCTGCCTGCAGTCAATGTGGCCCTATGAAACGAGAGGGCCCACAGATCTTTTATTCCTGCCTAGAGGCCTCACACTGACCCGAACAGCCCATCGAGAAGTGCTTTGGTGCGATTCTTGCGTTATACATACAAATATTTCATTTGAGAGCCGCTCTGAAGAAACGCAATATACTGTATTCCATAATGGATCCTGTCTGCGATTCTACATTGATTTGTCGGCAGAGGTCCTTTTGAGGTTTGACAGTTTGAGGTGGTGGGGAAGGCTTTCGCATGATGAAACATCCTCTACCCAGTCGGACTTGCCGGTGCCTGCATGTCGGAAAGGTCCGTCTGTTTGAAGATCTGGAAAAGGCTAACACTTTCCTGGTGACTCTTGACTGGTGTGCCGCTAATTTGACATTGAACCTAACTCTGGATTTGTCAAAAGAAGATGGTTTTTGTTTCCACTGGAATGGAGAAAAGCTTTGGAGGCTGTAAGTAATATTGAAATGCAAGCTGCTGAATAGCCACTTTCAATTTCATTTTCATTAGAAACTTTAATTTCATGTAGCACAGATGAATAGACCTAGGACGTAATATAGCATAAGCTTATTGTTGTTTCTTCATATATATATATACAGTATTGTGCAAAGGTTTTAGGCAGGTGTGAAAAAATGCCGTAAAATAAGAATGCTTTCAAAAATAGGAATGTTAATAGTTTATTTTTTATCAATTAACAAAATGCATGAACAGAAGAAAAAACAAAGTCAAATAAATATTTGGTGTGACCACCCTTTTCCTTCAATATAGCATCAATTATTTTAGGTATACTTGCACACAGTTTTTGAAGGAACTCGCCTAGTAGGTTGTTCAAAACATCTTTGAGAACTAGCCACAGTTCCTCTGTGGATTTAGGCAGCCTCAAATGCTTCTGTCACTTCATGTAATCCCAGAATGACTTGATGATCTTGAGATCAGGGCTCTGTGGGGGCCATACCATCACTTCTTAATGACATTGGCTGTATGTTTGGGGTTGTTGTCCTGCTGCAGAATAAATTTGGGGCCAATGATGATATTGCATGATGTGTCTTTCATCTGTTGCCTTTCCTCGGCCGACTGCTGCGTCTACGGTCCTCAACGTTGCCCGTTTCTTTGTGTTTCTTCAACAGAGCTTGGATAGCACATCTGGAAACTCCTGTCTGCCTCACCTTGGAAGCAGAGTTTGGCTGTTCCTCAGTTTTAACCCTCCTACACAGCTGTTTCTGTTTCAGTTAATGATTGCGTTTCAACCTATATATTACATTGATGATCAAATTGATGTTTGGTATAATTGGTTAATCACATACCGGATACCTACAAAATCCCTGACTTTGTGCAAGTGTACCTAGAAGAATTGATGCTGGTTTGATGGCAAAGGGTGGTCACAGCAAATATTGATTTGATTTAGATTTGTCATCTGTTCACTGACTTTGCATTAAAATTTTTTGCATAAATATAAACTATTAACATTTCTATTTTTTTCACAGTACTGTATATATATATATATATATATATATAGCAGCTCGTTCAACTGTTTTAGATAGAAAAGGAAGAAGAGATACTGGATGATGGAGGATGAAGTTCTGGATGATGGAGGGATCCAGGGTAGGCTTTTTTTAGCAGCTGGGTGATGTGGGCCCTCTTAGAGGATGATGGAATATCTCCACATATATGTGGAATAACTCCACATATGAGGAGTGGAGAAGCGGAGACATGAAACGAGGCACAGGTGAAACAAATTAATGAATGGAACAAACCAGGAAACAGACTATGTTGTGCACAGAGGGTAACAATACACAGAAACGCTAACAACTTAGACAAAACTAGACAATGAAAAACACAGGATCTGACAGGCTTATTATTTTGGGACGACACTTCCTCCACCGTGCTTCAAAGATGAGTTTGTATGTTTTTGATCATGAGCAGATCTATTCTTTCTCCACACTTTGGCCTTTCCATCACATTGGTAGAGATTAATCTTGGTCTCATCAGTCCATACAACTTTGTTCCAGAATCTTAGTGGCTCATCTCTGTACTTATTCTGTATTTATAATCTCACCTTCCTATTCTTACTACTGAGAGGTTTGCATTTTGTTGTATAGCCTCTATATTGCTGCTCTCTAAGTCTTCTTCGAATGGTTGATTAAGATTTCTTCACAGCTGCTCTCACAATGGTTCTGTCATCAACTGGTGTTGTTTTCTGTGGTCAACCTGTTTGATGTCTGTTGCTCAGAACGCCAGCAGAGTCTTTCTTTTTCAGAACATTCCAAGTTGTTGTACAAGCTACGCTTGTGCAATGGCTCAGATTTCCCCTTTTTTCTAAGCTTCAAAATGGCTTGTTTTGGTCTTCATGTTTGTTTATATTGTCTAATACAAATGGAGCCTTCATAGGCAAAACCCAAAGCTAAACAAGAATATCTGTGTGCATAGTGTAACTGGGGTACTCAATTCAAATGTGTTCTTTTTCATTTTCTTCACAGAAAATAAGCCAAGGCTAAGGAGTTTCATGTAAAAAAAATAATGTCCAGTTTCACTTTTCTTTTAAAACAGGTCAATTTACCTGAACACCACATGATAATTAAAAAGCCACTTCATTGAATACCGTTCTTTGCCGAAAATCCTCTGCAAATGTAGAGGAGGACCTGGGCACTGAGGTAATACATTTAGAACAACAACATAAATGGATTCCAAATCAAACCAATTGAAATCAATTGACCAGCGTAAAATTTGAACTTAATATAGACCATACAAATCACTAAACAAAAATATGATTAATTTGGAAATAAGCCAAGCCATCTCTTAGCTCATCACTTAAAAACAAAACAGAATGAAAGATCAATAAAAGCAATAAAAATGTCATCCTGTATCACCACCTATGACCCTCAGGCAATTAACATCACTTTCAGAGATTTTTATAAATCGCTTTATAAATGTGAATGCACTGGCACAATTAATGACATGATGTCTTATCAGGGCAGACTTTCATTGCCTACTGCTTTGGAAGACCACACTAATTTAAATGCCCCATTTACCCTGGGAAGCCATTAAATCAATGCCTTCTGTAAAATCATCAAGACAGGATGGATACCCATTCGAATTTTGCATTTTGGCCTGAAGTAAGTCCCATACTGCAATTAATAATAAAACATTATGGCAAAGGCATGAAACGCTGCTCTTATCAACCTACTTAAATAAATAAATAATTAGCTCGTTCATCCTACTTACTTATCAGCTTACTTATTGTAGATTTTAAGATTGTTGCCAAACATCTAGTACACAGACTGGAATTCCTAAATTTCTCAATCTAAATACGAGGGTCAACTACCTTAACCAAAGTAGTAACAGACGTAGACAAGTACCAGTCAAAAAAGAAAAGAAAGAAAGATAGTGCCAAACCTTCCTTAGCGTGTCTCCCAAAAGTTCCACCCCCCCACCCCCCCCCCACACACCAAAATAAAGAAAGTCCCAAAGACCAGAAGGCAGCTGTATCTTCCTGAAAACACTGATGCAATTTTTTATATTACCAGAGCATCTATGAGACAAAATCCTCTGTGCGTACCAACAGCAGCAGATCAACCCCCAAATGTCCACTATCCTGACTTGCTGGAAGTGTTGGTGTGAATAAGCCAACCTAGTCAAGGATGGTCTACATTTTCTGCCTTAGAGGGGCACAGCTGGACTCTGGAAGGTGTGGGGGTGGTAGAACTGTTTTAGTTGGAACTACAGTCTACAGTTAAAGCTCCCTTATGTTTTTAGAAGCAGGACTAAACAGTATGATTCTGTCATCAAAAGATTCATGATTTTAGTCTCTTTCTAAGGAGACCAATCATGAATATTCAAAGAGGTACTCAGGCTCAGCTATTGTTTACCTCTAAGAAAGGATTTCTTTCTGCGTCTAAAAATAGAGGTGATATTTTTTGAGAAATAATTGTTAAATACAGTCAGTTATAACCGGTCCCTTCAAGAAACATGTGTTCCATGTAACAAAGCCAAATTGCACCTTGCAAACCATTATCTGTGTCAAAAATCCATTATCAACTTTGAGATTTTCATTCAATGATTTCAGTTAGATGTCTTCACTTCAAATCTTTGTTCATTTCAGCATGTGGAATGTCATGGTGGGGTAGGTTGGTGTGTGTTCCTCTTCCCAAGCCATAAAGCAATAAACTCTCAGAATTGTTTGGGGGGCAGTGATAAAGGCAGAACAGATAGCATTCCACATGATTAACAGAGCAGGCTACTTCACTCATGTGGACAATCGATGTTTGTTCAAATAATTTACAAACATTTTGCATTGGTTTCCATAATAATCCAATAATCAAAACTAGTTACCAGACACCGCACTCACACCAATCCCCTTGAAAATCACTTTTCTTAATCATTTTAAGGACAGCCTTGTGTAGTTAGTGCATGTCACACAGTAGTTTTACCATGATATCGTGGGTGAGGCAAAAAAAAAAAGCTATCTGACTTTGACAACTTGGCTACCTTTTCTGCTGGTCCATAGAGAGAACATTTGTGTTTTTTAAGGCATCTCTTATCTTACTTCCCAACTAGATGATGTTTAAATTAACCGCCAAAACTATTCTGTATCATCACATTATAAAAAATAGACACATACATTGGACAACTATGAGGGGTGGGCTCCCTAGTTACGACTTGAACCCAAGTCTCTGTGGTGGAAGGGATCCACTCTAACCACCGAGAGTGAACCCAAGAGGGGAGAGGCAGGACAACTACAACATGGTAAAAACACAATAAACTTTACTGAAGGGTTTTCAGATGAAACACACACTTATGTTGGAGAATACATAAGGGCATGCAAACTCAAGACTGATCAAGGAACAGAGCAAAAGGAAGAACATATATTGGGATGAGAACAATAACAAGTCAATAACAAGCAAAGAAACTCAAAATATAGTCCCTCTGGCAGTTGTTAGAGGAAGCAGCAACCATACTCCAAACAGGATTCCCCCACTAGGAATGGTGTTGCTAGTTGGTGTTGGAGCATCAATGCTTGAATTCCTGGAACAGGCCAGAATTCAGGACATGTCAGGCAGGAACCAAAGAGGGCCTCCAGGTCACAACTAGGGGGTAAGGCCTCCCTAAAAAGACTCTAACTGTGCTATTGACTGGTCACTATTGGACATACAGTCAGATCCATAAATATTGGGACATCGACACAATTCCCATCTTTTTGGCTCTATACACCACCACAATGGATTTGAAATGAAACAGACTTTCAGCTTTAATTTGAGGGTATTTACATCCAAATCAGGTGAACGGTGTAGGAATTACAACAGTTTGTATATGTGCCTCCCACTTTTAAGGGACCAAAAGTAAGGGGACAAACTAACAATCATAAATCAAACTTTTTTATACTTGGTTGCAAATCCTTTGCAGTCAGTTAGAGCCTGAAGTCTGGAACACATAGACATCACCAGATGCTGGATTTCATCCCTGGTGATGCTCTGCCAGGCCTCTACTGCAACTGTCTTCAGTTCTTGCTTGTTCTTGGGGCATTTTCCCTTCAGTTTTGTCTCCAGCAAGTGAAATGCATGTTCAATCGGATTCAGGTCAGGTAATTGACTTGGCCATTGCATAACATTCCACTTCTTTGCCTTCTTTGGGTCATTGTCCATCTGCACTGTGAAGAGCCGTCCAAAGAGTTCTGAAGCATTTGGCTGAATATGAGCAGATAATATTGCCCAAAACACTTCTTTTGTCAGCAGTCACATCATCAATGTAAATGTAAAGGAAGAACATATATTGGGATGAGAACAATAACAAGACAATAACAAGCAAAGAAACTCAAAATACAGTCCCTCTGGGAGTTGTTAGAGGAAGCAGCAACTATACTCCAAACAGGATTCCCCCACTAGGAATGGTGTTGCTAGTTGGTGTTGAAGCATCAATGCTTGAATTCCTGGAACAGGCCAGAATTCAGGACATGTCAGGCAGGAACCAAAGAGGGCCTCCAGGTCACAACTAGGGGCTAAGGCCTCCCTTACATGTAAATCGGGGTGGGGTTTAATATAAACCTACCAATGAAAAGTAAAGCTGCATCGATCTATAAGTTCAGCAGACCACATTGTAGAGCCAAATGGAGAGTTCCATTGAAAAAATAATCCTTGACACTCTAAACACAGTTCTACATCAATCAGAGCTGGATACCCTATCAAAAATGTAGGCAGTCCAGCTGCAAAGACTCCAACACAGTTTCGTTTTCCCATTTCTGCTTATAAATATATACATATGTTATGCTTTCTGTGATGTGTGATATTGTTCTATTTCTTTATTAGCTTCACTTTAAGCTCTATGGGAATTGGATTTTATCCAATCTCGAGACTGAAAAACGATCTACGCAACGCCATCTTGATGGCCAATCAGGGCAAAGATGCGCTTTAGCGACCGAATTTACATACGGTGGCTATATAAGCGACATCGCAGGCCGTCATTCTTTCTTCTCAAATTTTCAGCGCAAGGTTAGCAACCTAGCTGGAGACTTACGTTTCTACCACGCCAAAGTTCTTCGTCTGCGAGTAGAAACGCGCCGCTGTGAGGAAGGAGCTTTTTTCCCGACTCAAAGGCCCTCGCTAGACGACGTCGAGCTCGAAGATTCGCCATGAAGCAGTGCCAAGGGTGCGACGCAGCCGTGGAGGGTACGGACCCTCACACTTCTTGCGTTATGTGTCTCGGCGAGACCCATGCTCTCGCGGCCTTAACTAAGGTGACCTGCACTGCCTGCGCTGCACTCGGGGCGCAGGAGCTACTGCGCCGGGCAAGCATGCACCGCAAAGACGCCAGTTGGGCTGACTTCCCGGAGCCTTTTGCCATGCACTCTCAGGAGGACAGACCGAACCTGCGCGATGGCAGGGTTCCGTCTGACACGGCCCATCTGGAAGAGGCGCTCCTAACCCTCGCTAACAGCTCTGGGGACGAGGACGACGACCTCCTTCTCCACTCTAGTGATCAGGAGATGCTTCCAGACAACAATTTGTCTGGCGACGGGTGAGTTGGAGCACCACGCCTCCCTGTTGAAAGACTTTCCGGTCGTGATGAAAGCGGCGGCGACCAGAGCGGAGCTCCCCTGGCCCCCTCCTCCTGCAGCGCCTATAAACCAGCTGGTGGCTCCAGTGTACAGGCGCGACACATCGAGGCACGGTGTGCAACCGACCCCCGTCTGCCCGTCTGTACAGCACTACGTGCAGCTAACCTGGGACAAGCCTTTCTCTACGAAAGCCCCGGTAGTGTCTTTTTCGCCTTTCACGGTGGTGTCGGGCCGACAAAAGCTTCAGACGGAGGGGGTTCCGTGACTCGAAGATTCCTTGGCTACTCATCTCCTCGCCCCCACAGCAAGGTGGAGCGCAAGGAAGCCTAACCTTCCCACTCGGTCTGGGCAGATATCAGCTGCCTTGTCTGAACGTTCATTTATCTGCGGTTCCCAAGGCGCCGATGTAACGAACAATCTTGCTATCCTAGCGATAGCACAGACGAACTTGATCGAGTCCCCTACTTCCTCCCTCGCAGATGATTTTTCTGCCGAGCTGAGGAAGAACGCGGGCGCAATCCTGCACCTCACCCAGGTGTTGGCACAGGATTTTGGACGGATTATGGGCTGGAGTGTAGCCTCTCTCCGGCACTTATGGCTAGCGAACTCGGCACTCTCTGAAGCGGACAAGGTCCCCCTCCTTGATGCCCCAGTCTCTCTCGACGGTCTCTTCGGTCCAGCGGTGACCGAAGCGATAGCGAGGTTTAAGCGACTGGATGAGGAGAGACCTACTCTGCAGAAGCACCTGCCTCTTGCTTCAGATGCAAGATGCCAGGATCGCCGTTCGTGGTCTAAGACTCGCCGCACTCCTGTGTCGTCAGCCCGGCGCTCAACTGAGGAGCAGCCCGGTGGCCGTAGAGACGCTACCACTATTGCTAGCTGCAAGGCTTGGATGAAGCCGTTCAACCCTGCTGCACCCAGGGCTCACCCGCCTCAATCAAAAGCCCAGAAGCGTTCCTGAATCTCCGCTGGAGAGTGTCATAGAGGCGATCCGTTCGAGTGGACCGGACACTCCTCCTGTATCACTGACTTTACTAGCGCCTACTTGGGAGCGAGTTTCGCCCTTACAGTCACAAAGCACACTCCCCCTATTGTTACACAAACATTTCCCTTGCCCTCTGCCTCAAAGCTGGCATCAGCGCTTGGTGATTTCCCAGTCAAAAGGGGCCTTTTCCCCCGACATTCAGGCAGTATTGGAGTCCTCGCCGGCTCAGAATCGAAGCCGGCCAGGACTCTACGTCGGCCTATCACAGATAAACACCAGGTTGCTGGCTCGAATTCGACCCCGCCCCCACTTAAGAGCTGGGCTTCTGCAAATTCAGAAGCCCGTGGTACAGTCTGCACTGCTTTCAACCAGGTCCGCGTTCAACCTTTGTGCTTGGACTCGGAAGTGCAAGCTGACGCCATTGCTCAATACTGTAATCAGAGCGGCTACGCGTTACAGTTCGCTGTCCCCCCTCCTCCTTTTGTAGGAGTAAGGGAAACGAATATGCCCCAGCATCTAAACAGCGCACTTTCCCAAGAGATAGAGACTCTCTTGGCAAAAAGCGCGATCCGCCTAGTCCCCAAACACGACGAAATGCGAGGGTTTTAGTCCCTTTATTTCCTTGTTCCAAAGAAAGACGGCGGTGTGAGACCGGTACTGGACCTGCGAGCTCTGAACAATCATTTGGTGAAACAATGTTTTCAGATGCTAACGCACAAGCGCGTAATGAGCTCAATCAGCCAAGGGGACTGGTTCACGCTCGTAGATTTAAAAGACGCTTACTTCCATGTGAACATTGTACAGCGCCATTGGCAGTACCTTCGTTTCGCTTTTCTGGGAAGAGCGTACAAATTTACCAAACTCCCATTCGGTCTGTCCCTGGCACCCCGCACCTTCGAAATGGTGGCGCGGGCTGCTATCGCCCCGTTGCGACAACAGGGCATACGTGTTTTAACGTATCTGGACGACTGGCTTGTGTTAGCCCCTTCCAGGGAGTTGGCTGCGAAACACACAGAGATGCTGATAACCCATATCGAAGGATTGGGTTTCACCATCAATCGCGACAAGAGTGTTTTCACCCCGAGCCAGTGTGTTCAGTACCTAGGGCTCCGGCTGAACTCATTGTCAATGACGGCGCGTCTCTCTCAGGAGAGAATTGCTTCCCTGAGAGACCACGCTTGCCGATTTCTCCCAGGTCGCTGCATCAGTGGAATCACGATTATGCACCTGTTGGGTTTAATGGCGGCAGCAATCGCTGTGGTTCCGTTGGGATTGCTACGCATGAGACCGGTGCAATTCTGGCTCAAGCGAATGCATTTCGATCCAATGAGAGACCGCGCAAAGCTGTTTCGCAATCCGCAGTCGGTTCTGAGAGCACTCTCGCACTGGCGAAATGGGCGAATGCTGAGTGTCGGTGTGCCAATGGGCGCTATCTCCACTCATGTCCCTGTATACACAGACGCCTCCACCAAGGGGTGGGGGGCGGTCTGCAATGGAATGATGGCGAGCGGGTTGTGGAACCCTCCTCTGCCTCATATCAATGTGCTGGAGATCACAGCAGTATGGCTTGTATTACAACGTTTGGAACCCCTTCTTCGGGGCAGACACGTTCTAATCAGAAGCGACAACAAAGCGACAGTCGCTTACCTAAACCGACAGGGTGGCACCAAATGTCCACATCTACACCGGCTGGCGGTGAGGATCTGGACTTGGGCATACCCGCGAGTTCGCTCCTTACGGGCGCTCTACGTCCCGGGGCAGCTGAACTGCGGCGCTGACCTCTTGTCTCGGGGCGGTCCCTCCCCCCTAGAGTGGTGTCTTCACCCACTCGTGGTAGCGGAGGTGTGGTCACGCTTTGGGAAAGCGAGAGTGGATTTATTCGCCTCCGGACAGAATGCACATTGCCCATTATGGTTTGCGATGACAGCAACCGGCTCGCCCCCACTGGGAGTGGACGCGCTAGCCCATTGCTGGCCCAAGGGCCTCCTTTATGCCTTCCCTCCCTTTGGTCTGGTACCGCAGGTACTAGCCAAAGTGAGAGAGGAGAGGAAACCCCTGATTTTGATCGCGCCAGATTGGCCGCACAAACAGTGGATGGCCGATGTAGCCCTGCTGCTGACCGGCGTCCCGTGGTGACTTCCCCAGCGCCGGGACCTCCTGTCACAGGGGGCGGGGACCATTTTTCATCCCCACCCAAGCAGGCTGCGCCTCACGGCTTGGCCCCTGTTAGGAGCAGGCTCGTGAACATGGGATTGAGCGAGGCAGCTGTAAATACTACACAGCATGCTCGCGCTATCTCAACTACAATGGCTTATAAAGGTAGATGGGAGGCCTTCGAGACTTGGTGTCTCGAACGCTCTCAGGACCCCCTGGTGTGCCCTGTATCCGTAGTGCTCAACTTTGTGCAGAGCCTACTTGATAAGGGGTTATCTTTGTCCACGTTAAGGGGGTATGTCTTCGCAATTTCTGCGTGCCATACTGGCTATAGTGGCTCTACGGTGGCTGCCCACCCCCTGGTAAAGCGTTTTATCCAGGGCGTCCGGCGTCTGAAACCCGTGGCCCCACCCCGTGTTCCGCAGTGGGACTTAACGGTGGTACTAAAAGCCTTGTGTAGCCCTCCATTCGAACCGCTGGAGAGCGTTGAGTGGAGAGCTTTGTCCCTTAAGGTGGCGCTGCTTACTGCGCTAGTTTCTGCTAAGCGAGTAAGCGATTTATGCGCCTTGTCTCTGCACCCGGACTGTCTCTCCTTTTCAGGATCTGACAGAGTTGTGCTGAGACCGAACCCTGCGCTTACCCCGAAGGTTATCACCACGTCCTTCCGCTCACGGGTATTGGACCTGGTGGCTTTCAAACCCCCTCCTCATGACGATGAGGAGGATGCTATGCTGCATAAACTTTGCCCAGTGCGTGCTCTGTCGATATACGTACGACGTTCGCAGCCTATTCGACAAGCAGATCAGCTTGTCGACAGGAAAACCTGTTACGGTACAGAGATTTTCCCATTGGCTTACTGACGCAATCAACTGGGCGTATGAGTGTATGGGCTTGCCCCCTCTGTCGGAGGTTCGCGCCCACTCTACTCGAGGCATGGCAGCTTCTCGGGCACTTTTTAAAGGGGTCAGTGTGCAGGACATTTGTACAGCGGCGTCATGGAGTTCGCCATGCGCCTTTGTACGTTTCTATCTGCTGGATGCAGCGACACCGTCGGTTGCGCATGCAGTCCTGAGCTCAGCATCCAATCGGACGTAGCTGCTGCTCAAACACATTATGTGCGACGCCTCTATGCGGTGGCTAGAGGCGTGCATGTTTATATTGACCATCTCCCAGCTTGGGTATTCGGTAGCTGGTTTACATGAACCGAGCGCTGGGGATGGTTGTGGCTCCTCGGTTTATACAGTCCCCCTTTTTTTCATGCATGAAAAAGGGCTGGCTATTGAGGGGAGCCCCTCTTGATTGGCTATCACTGCCATCGCCTGTTGTTCTGCATCAGGGGGCTGATGTTGACGACAGGGCGTGGGCTATAGGGTTCCCATAGAGCTTAAAGTAAAGCTAATAAAGAAATAGAACTTCCGGGTACAGCGATACCCATTGTTCTATGAGTTATTAGCGAGCTTTAAGCTTCACAGGCCCTGTCTCTTTCCTTCGCTGAAAATTTCTCTCGAAGAAAGAATGACGGCCTGCGATGTCGCTTATATAGCCACCGTATGTAAATTTGGTCGCTAAAGCGCATCTTTGCCCTGATTGGCCATCAAGATGGCGTTGCGTAGATCGTTTTTCAGTCTCGAGATTGGATAAAATCCAATTCCCATAGAGCTTAAAGCTCGCTAATAACTCATAGAACAATGGGTACCGCTGTACCCGGAAGTTTTTGGTTGTTTTCTCATGCCAAGTCCTCGGAGTGACAGAGATATGAATAGAAAGTCTTGGAACAAATTTTGCGTTGGCTTATAAAACACAAGACATTTACTTGGGTTTATTTTCTTTTTTAGGTCTTTCATTGCAGTTGACACATAAAATACAATGAAACGACTGTTTTCTGGTTTGGTCATGTAGGTGAGTCCGTTCTGAAAGAAATTAGCAATGGCTTCATGGTGAAGGTAAAGGCAGTCAAAAGTAATGAGTTAAAAACTAAGAGAGGGGAGGATCAGCCAAAATATGCTTAGACCCCTGAGGGTTAACAGCTGGAAACAAAAGATTAATTTAAAGGGGCAGTTCCCTGAAAAATGAAATCAAAGTGCATTTCCACTTACTTTTGTATTTCAGTGCTATCTATCCATCCAGTTAGTTTTGCAGAGAAGTGAAATATTTTGAATATTTGACAACTTTTCTAAATGCGATTCTGCTGTTGAGTTTTTAAAATATACATTTTCAGTGCATTTATTACCAGAAAAAAGTGACCCATAGAGGTCCATTATATCATAGTGAATTGCTTGTACATAAAGGAATCAAATCTAGAAAATCTGTCCCAACTCAGTGAAGTGAATGCATGTGGTGAAGAATCTAGATGGATAGATAGTACTCTGGGTTAGTGGAAAATGTTTGGGTGAAATGCTCTGTAAAATCACAAACATGTGATTAGAATGCTCTTAACCGAACATTATAATGCTGATGTCATAATCACTATTGGCAAATGAAAGCAATGGAATTCTTTCTAGAACTCTGACTTAGAAAAACATTTAAAAAATCCTACTATAATATAACAGAAGTAAGAAAATGTTGGCTTGCTTCAGATACTTCAGTCAAAACAATGTCAACAAGACACAGCCTTCCAAATTTCACAGCGCAGATTCTTACAATTTCTTCTGCCTCAAAACATAACCAGTATTTCCATATTTGAGTTTGAGAAGATTTGCCAAAGTTTTGACTGTTGACAACACTTTTACACAGGTTAGTTCAATTGCGACTCCTTCGAATGCCTGACTGACAGAATGACTCACTTTGAATTTTCCTCAGCTGAGGAATTTAGTCTTGAGCCCTTAAACCAACACTCAATGTTTTGGATTTGACTTTCAAATTAGGATCCCCAACCAAGTGTAAGACTTCTTTTTAATGTATCTTAAAAACTAAGCTGATCCAAGCCAATTCATTTTAAGCCTGGAAATAAGTGCCCTGAATAAATTAAAAAAGACTTAAGCTTGCCCGTGTGTGTGTGTGTGTGTGTATCTTCCTCCCTTTACTTATGTTCTTTTTGATTTACCCATTTCTCTCACCCACCCTGCCATACATACACACACACATGCACACCCACATACACAAGCAAACATACACACAAAAACACATCCACACACCCACACACATATTCACGCACATAAACACACATATGCAAACACACACACACACACCACTGCCCCCCCCCCAACTCAAACCCTCCTGTTCATGAACCAATGAAGCAGCAGGGTTCCAGTTTTCCACCCCCTCCCATCTGCATGGCTCCTGTTTGGGAATAGTTACCGCAACTTATATGCATGTACTCTCCTGCCTGCACCATTCCTCCTAAATTACATGCAGGGCCATCATGGTAAACACCACTAAGCTGAAATATCAAAAACAGAGCTTCTTATATACAGCTGAAGGCAGGAATTTTGTGCAAAACTTCACTTTCCCTTATCTTATGCCTTTACCTGTTTGCTGAAGCAGTGGCTCCACCCAGTACGTGCTCACGTTCCTAACCACTAGTCACCGCATGTTTTCAAACACCCATGGGGCTCCCCACACCATAAAAAACATTTAATTATAAAGGCTGAGCAGGTGTGTATGTGTATGTGTATCCATGAAGTGACAGAACGTGTGTCTCTGAACTTGAGTGATTGGATGAATTTCCATAATTTTTTGATCATCGTACAAGAAAAAAAAGTTGTTACTCTCTTGTTATTCTGCAATTCTGTTGTTATTGTCTCTCAGCCTCGCACTGACCCTTACCTGTTTTTACATTTATTTATTCTATGCACAGCCCTCATTTAAGATTACAACAGAGACACTTGTATTATTCCAGTTTAGATGTCCATGGGCTTATGAATCCTGTGTCATTATTGGATGAAAAAAGACCTGCATCTGAAAATATCACTCATTACACATACATCTGCAGAACATTGCTCGCAAGGGATCTTTCCTGATCATCTCTAGATAAATGACCACAGGAAAAAGAAACTGCCTGTATACCATAAGCATTGCTGTTGTTTTTTTTTTCAAACATTATGCTGTAATGCAAGTTGGAATTTCTCTCTCTCTCTCTCTCTCTCTCTCTCATTCTCTCGTTATATTTCTCATAAGTCAGGGTATATTAAAATAATTTTACTGCGCAGAGGCTACTTTCACATTGTTCCTTTTGGAGCAAAGAGAGGTGATAGGGCAAAAGCAGCTGTGCAGGCGTGATTGATCGAGGTGCCATCACGAGAGGTCAGAGCCATGACTCAAAACACCACCATCGATTTTACGCCTGTTAAACAAACAAGGGGGATGCTCTCTGTTTACTTCCCCCATTCACGTTGAACCATTAGGTTACCAGTGTTTCCTCAAAGGATTGGCTCGACCGCTACTGTGCTCCCACTATATACACCGCTACGGTGCGTACGACCCAAAAAGAAAAAAAACATAAACCTATGTGAAACAAGAGAAGGCCATACTGTAAATATCTAAGAGTGGACAGCAAGACACGATTGACTGCAGTTGCTAAACACTGCTTTTATTTGATGATTTAAACAAATAACCAAACAATGTCTCAGCAGAATCTTTTTTTTTCTAAGTCGGCTTTCCAAAAACACAGCATAGTGAGATGCTACGTAAAAACAATGTGTAAAAATTGTTTCCATTCTTGAATTCTCAAAACTGCAGGCATAGTTTATCTCATAAAAATGTGTTTTGGTAGAAGTGTTTGAAGGATACGCAACATGAGGAAAACTGTGAGTTTAAAGTAAGCTAAGGACAGTTATTGTTATGATATAAAAACAGAAAAGAAACAACGGTGGAGAGGTGTCTTTGAAATGGTGTGGCAGTTTACTGCTGTCTTCTTTGTGTGAAGTTCTTTTCTGTAGTGACATTTGATTTTCACGTTACGAGCAAATGAAAAAGAGAAAATCTTCTCAATATCATTTAAATAAAACATATATAAAAGGTATTATCTGTTTATATTAAATAGCACATTCAGATTTGGACACAGCCCTACTCTCCGGTCTTAACTGAAGTATCACTTCCATGTTATTATTCTCTGACATTATTCCACGGGAATGTCAGTTTCAATCTGTGACCAGTTTACTGGCAGCATGGAGCAGGACAGATTTTTCAGTGAAAATAAAACAGATGAGAAGACATTTGAATCTCCTTTACAAAGCTGCCTGTGCCGTCGTCGTGTGAACGATCATCAAGGCGGATCAGAACGCCAACACCCTGGCTGACCTGACCAGCTGTTTAGAGGAAGTTATTAATGAAAAACCATAAGGAGCGAGAGAGAGAGGGTGGAGTGTAAAGCACCCCAGCTGTGGTGCGGAAAATTACTGTTAAGAAATGACGTACCGTTAAAAAACTTAAAGCTTAAAGCTTAAAATGCTATTGGAAAATAGTTTGCGAAACCCACTCATGTGACAGCGATTTGAAGTGATAGAAACAATATGTGCCACATACCATGTCTTAATGTTTACAAGAAGGGAGAAAAGGTCATAAATTAGCACTTGGCAGCTACCCAACACCCCCGTTAAATCAATTTACCTGTCACCATCTCTTAGCATTCACCACACAAAAATAAGAAAAATAAATCAAGATGATGACTCGAAATCATTTGCTGTCTGGGTTGTTCAGGATCCACTGGACTTGCTAAATGATATTAAATCAACAAATACAGAAATCAATTTTTGGTCTTGTGGTGGGCATTTGCCTTTGCGGGCTTGTGCAGTCCTGTGACGAGCCCGGCGATTGGCTCTCGTTAAAAAGACCTGACATTTGCTCCTTCTTGGCCGCGTCCTTCGGGTGACAGTCTTTACAGATGAGTTGCCTTCTTTTTCAATTTGTCCCCCTTAATCCTTCATGCTTCCCCTGTTGCTTGCGGCACTTGTGGAGACCTGCTCAGACACGCCAAAGAAAGTGTGGGTAGCAGCATTAATGTGCAGGAGCTTGCCCCATAGCACCAGGGCGGACAACCTGGTCTTGTAAACGGGTTGCATTTGAGACCTGAATTCGCCTCAGCGAGCTCTGATTGAGAGAACACTGATTGAGAGGAGCCATATGCATTTTTTTTAAGTTTCTCTTTGAATTTTTTTAACCTTGCCTGGAATACCGCGTCACAGATACCCCGTCTCCACAGATTTTCCCTTTCCGGCATGCTCTCTGACGGCGTTCCAACACAGCAAATTGAAATGTCAGAATGTTCAAGGAACGTCTGTGTGTTTTCGATAAGCCGGCGTGTTGGCAAATGTGTTCGCTGAGCTGTCTTTGTGTTTCATCTGACCTTCTGCTGTTGGTAGACAAGCAAAACATGCCAGCGAGCATCGCCCTGCAGCTAGATGTGAGCTAGTGAGACTCAGAACACCTACGAATTCTTTCTCACCCTGTGATCCAACACCGTTTCAATCATTTGATTTTTTGAAAAGATAGATATTACTGATAGAGATACCCCACAACAACAGCAACAAAGACACATTACTGACAGATAGCACATCGATAGAGGTAGAATAGCACAACAACAAAGATAACTTAGTGAAGGACAGATACCCCACTGATAGAGTGGTAAAATACATCAGCAACAAAGAGGCCTTACTAACAGAGACATACCACACTGACAGAGGTACAGTATCAGTGAAACCAGCGTATCAGACCGCACAGAAAGATGCCACACGAATACATGCATCAATATGATTTGATCCAAAATGTTTCAATTATACAACTAATTAATGTGGCTCTCTTACAGCTGAAGAAATGATATGACACAGTACAGATCTTTCATTTCATTCTCATAATTCCCCAATGATGCATATGTGAAACATGAAAAGAGCAAATATCTATTAGGTGCAGAGCATATCAGAGTATTTATGAATGGTAATGGTAGTGGTAATTATTGCCCTTTTTCTGCAATATACAGTGTCTCTCTCTCTCTCTCTACCCTCCAACATCACTCCTCCGCAGGGAGGTGTCAGAGATGGTGATATTCCCCTGGCTAAAACAGGTGGCTGCAGATGGCAGGTCCCAAATAGAGCTGTCAGGCACTGCCTGTTAACACGCCACTGAGCAGAGCAATCTCTGCTACCTTTGCTTTATTCAGCCAAAGCCTGAGAGATCAAACCCAATGCTGTGCATGTTATGTGCTCCTTATAACACTCTCGTGTTTACTCAAACCTGTACATACAATATGTGTGCTAAGGCAATTCCAGGACCAGAGTGAAAGCATTGGTGTTAGTGTACCTATGTAGAAAAGCTAAATCAGAGCCAATGAATGGTCCTCTTTGGCTTGGGGGCGAAGACACGTGCAGGTGAACGGATACTGTATGCCAGTCAACAGGTGCATAGATACACAGGTGAACAGATATTCCGGTGAATAGATATGCATGTAAGCATATATACAGGTGAACATGTGCAGGTGAACTGATATACAGATGAATAGATATGCTTATTTCACCAGGACTGAATCTACAGTTGATGGTGGAGAAGGGTTTTAAACACCTAACCATCTCGGTACCTCCAACATGCTGGATACAGAGCCAAATGCTTTTCTCTGGGGAAAGACGAGGTGAAGGTATGACGTAAGACTGGCCGTGTGCTGTTTATTACAAGTCACAAGCACAGAATTAATAACCATTACATTCTCCCATATGTTTCTAATTATGTCTGCGCAGAGTAATCATACTGCAGTAATCGTAATTAACTTCAGAAATCACATGAACA
Organism: Conger conger; assembly: GCF_963514075.1. Taxonomy (NCBI): domain Eukaryota; kingdom Metazoa; phylum Chordata; class Actinopteri; order Anguilliformes; family Congridae; genus Conger; species Conger conger. The sequence goes on from NC_083767.1 coordinate 36,370,231, forward strand.
AAGCCATCTGAAAAACAACCGTTGCACTTTCCAGTAAGTTGAGTAAGAATAATACAAATAAGAAATAATAATAATAATAATAATAATAATAATAATAATAATAATACTTATTATTATTATTATTATTATTATTATTATTATTATTATTATTGTGCATTTTACTTGCATACCAGTTTTCATTTGGATGGAGCACTGAGGAACATTTTTCACTAAGTAAGAAAACAAATCTTAATAAAGTTAGATCTCAGTGTAATTGGCTTTAAAGTAGAGAGAAGCATGCACGCAAACTTCAATGAAGCAGTAAAGAACCACAAGATGAATACATTCCTAGTGCCAAACTTTAGAAGCTGCATGTGAACATACTGCCTCCCAGGGCCAGTGAGCACATTCCTGGGAATAGAATGCACAGAATGAACCCCACCAGGACATTTTGATTTCTTCTGGGTATATCCCTGCATGGCATGTGCACAGTGAAATTCTCAGTGTTAAATCAACACTTGATCCTATAGAGACTACATGTAGGGGAGGGCTGGGCACAAACTAACACAGGGCATGTTGTGACACGTGGGGATTTTGTATAGTTGGATTTGCGCGAGATGGTGTGTTTTTTTACATCACATTATTGCCATTTTGGCAGATGCTGTAATCAACTGTATCTGGAGCGACGTACAGTTGATTAGACTAAGCAGGGGACACTCCTCCCCTGGAGCAATGCAGGGTTCAGAGCCTTGCTCAAGGGCCCAACGGCTGTGCGGATCTTATTGTGGCTACACCGGGGATCGAACCAACAACCTTGTGTATCCCAGTCATGTACCTTAACTACTACACTACAGGCCGTTTTTTTTTAAATGTATTATAGCAACATGCTACCCATGTGTGAGTGAATCTCATGATTTTACTTCATCAATCGTTATTAACAATAGTTATGTGTTTTAGCACCATGCAAGTAATGTTTTTTTTGATTAACTGATGATGGTGAAGGCAACAAACTCATGTACACCACTGCCTTGTGAGTTATAAGGCATATATTATAAATGCATCACCACAATAATGTTTAATGTAACATTGTATAATCCATGTATACCATGCACTTATTCGGTCGTATTTAGCACTCAATCTTATCCTTTTCTTCCGCATATTAGATCATATGCGGTTAGTATAGACAAAATACACTCAGTGAGCACTTTATTAGCTATTTATTAGACTTATTTTTTAGACTTCTACTGCTGTAGCTTATCCACTTGAAGTTATGATGCGTTGTGTGTTCAGAGATGCTTTTCTGCATACCACTGTAATGTGTGGTTATTTGCATTACTGTCACCTTCCTGTCAGCTTTGACTCTCATTAACAAGGTGTTTCTGTCTGCTGCTCACTGGATTTGTTTTATCATTCCATGGTCAAAGTGTTATGTACGGTGCAGAGAACCCAGACGCAGACCACAGGATAATCCAAAAATCGAAGTTTAATGTTCCGTGGTCAAAAGCCAAGAGATCCAGTACAAAGCCAAGAACGAAAAGCAAAAGAATAGTCGAAAAAACAAGCGAGAGGTCAAAATCCAGGAAATCACAGGGCGAAGGTACAAAAGGGCAAAAACAAACTCGTAGTCAAAAAATACAAAACAACATGTCGAAAAACCAGAAGATCAGAGGAGCAAACAAGGGGCAAGGCAGGTACAGAAGTCAAGGCAAAGGGGTGTCTATCATGAATCTCAATAATAAGGCTTACACAAAATCGGCACTTACTAAGATCAACGTTCTGACAAAGAAGCATACTGAGAATGAGGTTTAAATACAAGAGGGAAGGTGACAATCTAGGCAGGGCAGAAAAAAAGGTGGGCTAAACAAATAGACAACAGGTGGGGAAACACAATAGGGTAATAACATAATAACGGGAGGGAGACGAAAACGCGGACTGGATGCACGAAACAAAACATGTAAAACATACGGCTCCGGATTAGGGAGTAGACATTTGCATAGTTTGAAGACATAGTGATAGTTGGAGACAGGTGCGAACACTTCGCTGAAACTAAACGAGTGATCAGGGATAGCATAGGGAGGCGGAGTTACAGAACAGTGCAGAAATACTAAGAGATAGCGTTAGTGAGTTAGTTAGTGAATATTTCTAAACTACCCAATAAAAGTGATTGTTAGTTAGTTAGTTAGACAGACAGTAAGTGTATTAATCGGATTAGTACTGTACAACACCTAGATTAGTAGTAGTTAGTAAGAATTGTGCTTTACAACATTTAACTACCAAGAAAAAGCAGGAAGTTAGAATCGTGAGTTTTAGAAAAAATGTTGAAAACCCGAAAACTACCGTAACCACCCGAATAGTGGGACACCAGGTAACTAAGAAAAATGAATAATAAACAAGAATAAACATGTTAACACACAGAACAAATACAGAAACATTACACAAGGTCACTTAGATCACATTTTTTCCCCATTCTGATGGTTGATGTGAACATTAACTGAAGCTCTTAACCCCTATCTACATGATTGTATGCATTGCACTGCTGCCACACAATTGGCTGTTTAAATAATCACATGAATAAGTATGTGTAATAAAGTAAAAATGTTCTAAATAAAGTGCTTGGTGAGTGTATATACCATTTCTACAGGACAATTATCAGATGAAAATTGTAAACAGTTCCACTCCCCCTGCTTGACTGCTGAATGAACTGCAATCGCTAGGAATGTCCTACAACTGTTCCGGACATAGCAAAGATCTTCTTTCTGGGTGGATATCTTATCTAATACAGCACTTCATATGTATTTTACAAGTTATGGATGTGATGCTTTAACTTGTGGAAGAACCTATGCACTTGTAAGTCGCTTTGGATTAAAAGCGTCCGCCAAATGACTAAAAATGTAAAATGTAAAAATGTAATATGTATATTTTTGAATTAATCTAAAACCTCAAACCTAAAAGTATTTTTATTTTTATTTTTTTGTTCGTTTTTTTGTTTTGTTTTACAGTGAATGAGTCCAATAAGGAGCACACAAATGTATCTCTTTTGCTGCATAGCTGTGGCATGGAGGTGTTCTCTGAGTACAGATGGCAGCCCCATGCTATTCATGCATACTCTGTGTTCAAATAGGATATCCAAATGAGTCTTGAGTTGCTTGAATTGATAGAGTGTTGTCAGACCCGCAAGGAGTACAGCTCTTTGCGGAAGACGGCTTCAGCGGCGGTTAAAATCAAACCAAGATTGCAATCCGAAAATCGATACACAGTTAGACTGACAGCCAGGCCAAGCATGCCAGTAGAGGGGCCGAGCAATTGGAAGAATTTTGGCTTCAGGGAGCTTCCTTGTGCTGCTGTTTTGTTCAAGCAGGAGCTCATATATTGATTTGGTGGACAGACCACAGAGACATGCGTTAATAATCAACCTGAGAGGAGATAAAGCAGCAAACTTTTTCTCCTCTTTTTCTTTTCTTTTTTTTTGCTTGTCTTTTAAAGAAAACAGTATGGATTTGTTGAAGCCATTACAGGGGAGATGTGTTTTTGAGTACACACATCCACACTCCATTTGTTAAACACTGTGCTCTGCAGGATTGCTCAGTCATGGGCAAACAGCAATTATTCGACTTCTCTCTTCACCTCAGAGCTCCTGTAGAAATCACAGTGGCAAATGATAATACGCAAAACCTAGAATGAAAATAGGATGAGAAAAGTTCAAATTTAATTGCCTCCTTGAACTGAAGTGTGTTAATAATTACGCTCTTGCAAGTGCGCAGCCAGACAAAGAGCCGGCAGACTGGCAGAGGCGAGAAGGATAAATCAATTCAATCCAGCGAGGTGGCGGAGTTAGCGCTGCCTGCCGTGAGCTGAGAATTATAAGGTTATAACTGTCATATTTGAAAAAATCAGTCAGTGCCATGAATATGTTGTTTATAGGGCAGGAAATACATGTGTGAAGGTGTATTCAAAAGTACAGTTTAGAAATATGAAGAAATGCTAAATTGAAAAGTCCTAACTGCTTGGAGCCCATTCACTTTGGAATCTTTGAAGCTCGATATCTCAAAACTCTCAGAGCGCAGATAACACCTTCTAATTCTTGGCTCACGCTGTGTGTTTGCAGCGTCTTCGGTCTTCGGCAGGCAAGAGCCAATCAACAACAGGAGCGTTCTACTGCAAACTTGTTAAAACAGTTTAAAAGTACTCCAGTCAAAAGAAAGCCTGCTGTTCCAACAACCAACACCCAGACGATGGTGTAGAGACTGAAATCTCCACGAGACTAGTTCTGAAAACACTGTTCACAAATACAGCTGCTGGCAGACGTTGTGCTGTTTGTGTTGTCACAGAGAGAAAATTTCAAAATGTACGATATCCTCACTGTGGGCTAATGGTTGGCCGTTTGAAGTCCCTTTTAATAATGTGCCAGCATCTGAAGCGAGCTCTGGAATTTGTGGCGCAATTAAACATCTGAAGTGGTTTTGAGAAAGGAAATTCATAGGATGCTTTAAGCTGAACGCTTTCCTGCACAGCTACAGTACTGTGCAGAAGTCTTAGGCACCCTAGAATTTATTATAAATATATATGTATATATATATGGGTTTTTTTGTGTGTGTGTGTGTGTGTGTGTGTGTGTGTGTGTGAACACATTTGAGATTTCCAAATGTTCATTTTCCAAAAGATTTAATTTTTGTATTTAATTTCAAAAAGTAACATATTACTGTAAGCAATTGACTACTTTTTACATAAAAACTTGATCAAGGCTGGCTGAGATCAGAAGCAAGATCCCAACCAAAGTCTGCAGAAGAACTGTGGCAAGTGCTCCAACATGCTTGGAACAACCTCCCTGCTGATTGTCTTATAGAACTGCAGGACAGCGTTGGCTATCTCAGAGAAGTGATGTAGTTTTAAGGGTGGTCAGAAAAAATATTGATTTGATTCAGTTTCCTATTCTGCCAAATTACTAAAATGTAATGTAAAAATGTATAGTATGTTTATTTAGGACTTTTCATTTATTTTTGAAAGAATGTTATCTGTACAGAATGTTATTCAGGTGCCTAAGACTTCTGCACAGTACTGTATGTCGCCAAATATCACAAGTTTCTGTATGCATATGTGTTTCTGTGTGTGTGTGCACGTATTTGTGTGTGTGTGTGTGTGTGTGTGTGTGTGTGTGTGTGTGTGTGTACAATATGTGTGAGTGAACCCTGCTATATTTCTGTTCAACAAACTGATTTTTAAATACTTTCATATATTTCAGCCCTTTCATCATATAGCAGGGTTCTCCTCAAAGAATGTGAAGCCATTGTGTTCCCTCACTTTCACCCCTGTGTAATGATCTGTTCCACCACTAACAAGTACAAGCAATTAACTTAATTTACTGCATTTATTGTGGATACGCAAGTCATTACAGTTAATTGGGTTCAATCTTTTATTATTTTCAGGTGAGAATGTTACACAAGCCAATATAAACACTTCAATTTAATAAACTAGCTAAAATGCTGGATAATGTGTCTTCATAGCTTATAGTAAACATTTTTGTAAAGTCTGTGAAACTTTTGCTCAATTGGAGAGTTAAATTGAATCCACGGTATAATTTATCATCAGTAAGTGCGTGAGTGAATCGTGTAGCAGTTTACGCTTTTGTTTCATAGCTAATTTGTTACCATTTTGAGTTAAAATGTTGCGTTTGACAGGGTATTGAATTAAATGGTCTTCAGGGAGGCCAACTCTCATCCTCAGGCTACCAAGAAGACTCTGGCTCAACATGGCCTGGCAAACTGTTCCACACACTGACATACAGTAAATCCAGATATCCGTGGAGAATGAATTCACCTTTCATTAATTTGCTCCTCAGCTCTCTAGTTCTGCCAACAGAGCTCAATCTAAAAAAGCAATACATTTATAAAGTCATCTCTCTTCCTCTTAAAACTGCATGGATGGGGGTCCAGACAGAGGTGAGACACTCACCTTGAGCAGTAAGGGGGTAATTAAGTGCCCGTTCTAGTCTCCCTGACTGGAGGAGAGCCTCGGGACCATCCTGACAGCACCCTCTTCATTTCAGATAATCCCCCCCTCCCCTGACACATCCTTCAAAATGTACAACAAAAATAGGAACACCGATTGTGATCAATCACACATGGAGACAAAAAAGGAACTCTATGTTTGGAGAGTAGGGCATACCATGTGCTGTTCCTATGGGAACCGTGTATGTCTGTGTGTGTGCGATGGGATGACGTAAGGTCACATTACAGGTCACATATCACCTCATCTCTATAAATTACACTTATGGTAAGTTACATAGAGAAACCGCAGTTGTTTCGCAGATTATACGATTTGTCAAGTTGCCAGGGCTACGCAAGTGTGGCTGGAGGGCAGCCAATAGCCGAGACCAATAGGCAAAATGATTACCAATATATTTTGACATAGCATTATTGTTCTTTGCATCATAAACTTGTGCAGTATTTTCCTGTAAGCCTATCCACATTTATGATATCAATATGTGATGTGCAGATCATGCAGTTTAAAATGCTCACAAACTGCACATATTTTCATACATTCATTTTATAGCCTGAATTATGTATTGCGTTCAATGCCAATTCGATTCACTAAACGTTTCCCTCTTTAAATCTATGCTTTCTAATGTTTAAATCATTTTGACTAATCTAGGGCCATCTTTGAACCACTGATACGAAGAAAATGCTAAAATGTAAAATACAATTCAGAGACAGCTTTGGGATTAGGCTAGTTATTTCTTTGTCATTATAATTTCTCAATCATTGTAAATGACATATTGATCTTGATTATTCAGCAAATAAATAGTATGATTCTTAATCAAGAAAAATGAGAGGATATAGGTTGAGTATGTGTAGGCCTATTTGGGAGAACAAGCACAAAAGGAATGCTTCAGTATTGTAACAAACAGATTAACTAAACAATATAAGCACGGATGTGAAAAAAAGTGTTCATGTTATGCAATGTGCTGTCCTCTAACTTCCCTGCAAGTTTGAGCTCTGTGAATTAAACAAGTTATTTAAAAAATAAATCATGAATCGGTTGTGTTTTTTGTTGTCTCTTTGATGTTTTCACTCATTAAAACAAAACATGTACCATTCTGATCATTTACTGTATCTCCTGGTTCACAGTTTGACTTGTACTTCTTACTCACAGAAATCAACAAAATCTATCTATTCCCATGCGGCACAGTTGTTACATGTTAAGGAGATATTCACTATACTATTTATTCATTCATTCATTCATTATTCTAACCCCTGAACAGGGTTGCAGGGGGGGCTGGAGCCTATCCCAGCATACATTGGGCGAAAGGCAGGAATACATCCTGGACAGGTCGCCAGTCCATCGCAGGGCACACACACCATTCACTCACACACTCATACCTATGGGCAATTTAGACTCTCCAATCAACCTAACCTTCATGTCTTTGGACTGTGGGAGGAAACTGGAGTACCCACGCAGACACGGGGAGAACATGCAAACTCAGCACAGAGAGGCCCCAGCCGACGGGGATTCGAACCCAGGACCTCCTTGCTGTGAGGTGTTATCTATACTATAACACACTATAATGAATCAGATTTGCTAGCTTGCAGTTTGAAAAAAAAATGAAGAAGATGGACATTTAAATTACAATTATGTTTTGTCTCAGCTCAGCTTTAAACATGGATTTATTTGTAACAGGTGTAATTTCTGTCTCTTGTACACTCTTATTCAGAATTGCTGCTTTAAATATCCATGCTAAATGTACTATTTTGAATAAACTTTTTTCCTGGACAATAATGCAGATATAAATGTTCTATGCAGTTGTTACAAATGCTTGCATTTGTTTAAATTGTTTGTGATCACCTAAAACATAACATGACTCATTGTAGCAGACAAGGTTATTTTTGACAAAATTTCATAGCTTGCGATTTTGTTACCTTTGACTAATTGAGTAAGTAGTGAAAAATGTTATTGCGCCGGTTCTTCCCTACATTTATGTAGTTTGTGATGAGGAAATGTGATGTATTGTGGATACAAATCTGTATTGTGCAGGTGGGTTTGACGTGATAGCCCCTTGAAGTGAGCAGAGACCTTTCCCTCAGATGTGTACAAACACAAGACTCCCAAGAATGCCAAGTTCACAAATCCCTTTCATCCTTGTTCACATATTTACTTCCTTTCTTCTGACACCCACTCTACCCCCCATACCGGCACATGCTGTGTATGCCAGTGAACCTACTGAGATGTGACGAATGGCATTGAGCCAGCAAACAAAGGTCGAAAACCAGGCAGACAGAGCAATGCAGAACAAGGTCCATGGCGAGCAAGGGTCGAAACCAGGAAGTCAGTCGAATGGGGGTAGGAGCGGGGAAGGAGCTGGAGAGGAGCAGGGGCACAGGAGCAGGTAATAGGACACAGGAACACAGAACAGGTAAACCTGGCACAGGAAACAGGTAAACACGAAGCAGGAGCAGGTAACTGGAGAAAATGCTGGAGAGTATGACAAGCACATAACAATCTGGCAACGAATACACAAATAGCAAGATACACAGACAGTGAGACACAATGGGATTCAGGTGAGTGTGATTGCACATAGGGAGACATGTAACAGGTGCGGGGGCGTGACTGGGAAACTGGTAAGTGCACATGTAAAAACACAGAGCGGGACACGGATATAAGAAAAACACAGAAACTTGCAAAGCAGGGCCTCCCCCTTGCCACACTCATGGTTTACATCCCTCACCGTGCCACGGACTCAGACAATAAAAGACAAATTCTAACAATCCTTGATACCATTTCTCTACATCAATGTGATTTGAGTGTCAAATCATGTTCCAGAAGCATGAATAAACATTGTTTTTTTGTTTTTTTCTTAGATTTTTGTACGGGGTTAACAGTCCCACAAAACTGAAATGAAAATTGAAAGACCCGAAGGCAGCTTAATCTTCCTTATATCACTGATGAAAATGTAGAAATTGCCAGAGCTGTAAGACAGAATCCCAAAACTCTGCAGCAGTAGATATCTACCACCCAAATGTCAACTATCTTGACTCCCTGGAAGTGTCAGTGTGAAAATGCCAACCAAGTCAAAGCCTGTTCTTGAAAAAAGTATGTGTGGGAGGGGACCTCACACTCAGAGGGGCACAGCTGGAAACTGGAAGATGTTTGAGAGGCAGAACGGTCTTAGCTGAAACTAGCAATCTACATCCCCTTATGTTGTTAGAAGCAGGACTGAGCAGTATGATTTTGTCATCAACAGATGAATGATTTTAAAATCTTTCTAAGGAGACCAAGCATGCATGTTGTAGGAGGTACACAAGCTCAGTTATTGTATACCTCTATGTAAAGAGATTCCTTCTGCTTTGAACAATAGAGGTGATACTTGTACACAATTCAATTACATTTTTCAAATTTAAATACGGTCAGTTGCAACTTGTACCTTCAAGAAACATATGCGTTCCATGCAACAAAACCAAATTACACCGCATTGGTTTCAACTGCCTGGATTCAACAACCATTATCTGTATCAACTTTGAGATTTTCAATCAGTGATTTCAGTTAGATTCCTTCACTTGAAATCAAAAGGACTTTGTTCCTTTCAGCACATGAAATGTTGGGCAGAGGGGTTGGGGGCCGCAGGATGGTGTGTGCTGCAGTTCTTTCAAAGCCATGAAGTAATAAAAATGTCAGCAGAGGGGGAGTATGACAGAGGACAACCAGATAACATTCCATAAACATGGTTTAAGAGCGCAGGGTGCTTAAACACAAGTGCAATGATAGAGTTTGCTAAAATAATTAAATTAATATTATGTCTGTCTCATAAAAGCAATGTTATGCATATAACTATGGTGCGTGTGTGTTTATGTGCATGTGTATATGCGTATTTCTGTGTGTAGAGTATGTGTGTTTTTGCGCATGCGTGCACGTGCAGGTGTGTGGTGTGTGAGTGTGTGTATTTGCGCATGTGTATATGTGTGTATACAGGTGTGCAAATACTGTATGTGCGTATGCGGGCATGCGCACACGTATGTATGCAGGTTTAAATGTGTGTGCGCGCGTTTGTACATGCTTGGATGTTTGTACGTTGTCGAGGACCCGGCCCTAGGCCCCCCTGATGAGAGATCGACGGGGGATGGGTTAGGAAGGAATGCATTGTTAACCCCTCGCACACACCATCGAGGTGGTAGCAAGAACGCCCGTAAGAGGAAAAGTATATGGTAACGTACACTGGTGCGTATGTGTCCACCTGCATCTGTGAGGTCGGGAGGAGCAGACAGCTCACAGTTCAGGGCCATCAGGCTTCTCCAAATGACAGCTAAGCCTGGAGGTTAATTACTACAGTACAGACAATAATTTGCTCTTTGTAGTGGTAGTTATCTCTCCTCACAGCTGGTGTGTTTTGCCAAGTGGCGAGCCATTAATCACACCTGACGGTGACTGAGCTCCAGCCGATCCATCACTCCCCCCACCCCCTACACCCGCGGCTTCTCCCGCTCTTCCCCGCCAGAGATAAACCTCTAATTTAACATGGCAACATCCAACCTTGAATATCATTTCTGCATTCTTGGAAGTTAAAGGTCGAGTGAAGCGTTTGCATGAATGTGAACTTTGGGAACGGGAGTGGATGGTGGCGGTTGGTGGGGGGGGGGGGGGGGGGGGAGCACTGATGGAAGCTATATTTCATCTTCTCACTGCAGAAGAAGGTGTGCACGTTTCAGCCTGCCTGGTTTGGTCACCCCGCCGGCATAGCTGATGACAGACCATCGGTCTGTGAAGTTTTCTAAACTGGCCATCCTGTATTTTTTATTTTTTTCATTTTTTTCATATTTCATAAGATGCTTCTCGGTGACATATTGTGAGCTGGGGATCATTTTTATGTCTGTTCTATAAAACCAAGGACAGGCTTTTTGAACCGCATAGACAGTGCTGAACAGCGTACCATCGTTATCTAGCAGGACGTGACCAAGACAGTGGCTTAAAAAACAGTTGCAGGACTCCCAGATCTGGAGCAATGCAGGGCTGCAAACAGCATTGCCTCTACAACACACACACAAACACTCACACACCCTCTCTTTTATCCATACCCCACCTGCTCTTCCTCATACTAAACATCCGCTTCCTCATAAATAACACCTCTTCACACCAAACCTCCCCTTCCTCATAAACAGCATCAACTTCTTCACATTTAACCTAACGTTCCTCATGAATAACATCCCATTCTTCATACCTAACCTCCCTTTCTTCATAAATAACATCCTCCTCTTCACACCTAACCTCCCTTTCTTCATAAATAACATCCAGTTCTTCACACTAAACCTTCCCTTCCTCATAAGTAACACCCTCTTCACACTAAACCTCCCCCTCCTCATAAGTAACATCCTCTTCACATGCATCCTCCTCTCCCTCATAAATAAGATTCTCTAATTCACACTGCACACCCCTTTCCTCATGAATAACATTCTCTTCCTCACACTGAACCTCTTTTTCCTTGCAGATAACCTCATCTTGCTCAAACATAACCTCTTCTTGAAATTAAAACAATTAAATCTTGAAATTCCTCACATTACCCATAACTTCCTTTACCTCATGCTCAAACTCTGCTTCGTTATAACTAATTTTCTTTATAGCCAACCCACCTGCTCCTCAAATTAACCTCACTCCCTATCCTCCAGGCACCACTACCTCACAGTAATCACTTTCTCTCACAGTCTTCCCTCATCCATGGTCTACAAGCTCTTCCTCATTACTAACCTCCTCTTCTCACGATAAGTACCCTCTTCCTAATTTCACATAGCCCCTTCGGTAAGTGCCTCTAAACTCCTTCTCTACATGGCCTACCTCTACAGTCAGCTTTAAAATCTCGCTTATTGGAGACCCCTGCAAAATCATTCTCATCAGGATTATTGGACCAAAACCCATATAAACCATCCAATCAACAGCGTTCAAATTAAATCTACTTTGTGCGCCAAATACTTACAGTGTCACACTAACAAGCAGACTTTTATATCCAGTAATAAAATACCCAGAGCTTATTTGTGGTTAGTTTGGGTCTTTTCTAATACTCCCAAGGAATCTGCAATAAAGAAAAGCTCAATAAAAGGAAGTTGTTTTAAAAGCTCTGTATTTCGTGGAAATGTTGGGGACCCCGTGCAGCTTTGGGAATTGCCCAGGAAACAAGGGGCCATGTCGACGGCAGACATAGGGCATGGCTTTTGGGATGAGTCATCTTTACTGACCAATCAGATGGCTCCAGGTGTGAAGCAGGGGAGCCTGTGGCTGACACAGAGGCCAAGTGTGAGAAGTCGTCATGGTTTTATCAGTTACAGATTCTATTATGGGATGTTCCTCAGCCCAGAGGTCTTATCAAGAGATTACATATAATAGGAGTGACATTCTGATAAGGTAGCTTTGTGTCTGCCATGACAGCAGAGCATTAGTAGTTAATCTGAAAAATACCAAAAATATATCAATCCTAGAGAGGTACAATGGACTGTACTGAATGAGAAAAGTACAGCAAAAAATGTTTAAAAAATCAATTAAGGCAATTAAGAACAATTTAGCCCTTTTTTTCATTCACAGCAGGCAGTCCATCTTTGATTCATTTTTATTTTTTTGTATGATTCAGACAGGCAGAAAGCAGAGAGGGGTTTGATCACAGCTCTGAATGTGTCATGGCGGGGATCAAATCATGGGGGGGGGGGGCACAAATACAGTTTTAGAGCCAGTCTCCCCACAGAGTACAGCACACCTCCAGCCAAATTTGGGTCTTTAATGTAAATTATGGTTTGAACCGCGGTAGCCCTGGGAGTGACTCAGGCAGGGAAAGGCCCAATAGGAGATAACAGATAAAGAGGTGTGTGGACACAGGGTCTCCTCTGATTTGTCCGTATATGACATCTTCAGTGATTCCCCGAAGGATTAACCACAGTGAATGTATCAGAGAGCCTCTGTTTCAGGGGGTTTGAAGGGAACTTCCAATCTTCTAATCTCTCTCTCTCTCTCTCTCTCTCTCTCTCTCTCTTTCTCTGCCTCTCTCTCTTTCTCCCACCTGCTCTCATTCTGCTTTTACTCACCCTCTCTCTTTCGCACACTCTCTTTCTCCTTTATTATCTCTTCCCCTTCTTTCTTTCATTTTGCTTCCACTCACCCTCTCTCCCTCACTGTCACTCTACCATTCTCTCACCCTTTATCACTTTCCGCCTCATTCCCTGTTTCCATAACTTTTCCTCTCTCTCTTTCTCTCACTCTCTCCTCTCTCTTCTTTTTCTTCTTCTTTTCTTCTTGCCTCTCTGTTTGACAAGCACATCACCCTTCCCAGCTTCCCTTACACAAACAGGTCAGGGAAAGATCAATGGCTGGGGCAAATAGCCTCCTATCTGTTCCCAGAGGGACCTTATCACTCTAGTTAAATGGTGTTTCAGGAAAAGTCCTGGGAACCTGATTCTTGCAGAGGTTAGAGACGAAAGAAAAATGGTTCACCATTGTGCTATCAAATTCACAGTCTGTGTGAAATAAGCCATTACTTATTTACCACCCACGAGCAAATCTAGCTGGGGATTTTTGGATGGCATATCACTACAGATTAAATCATATGGAACTAACAATTATTGTGAGTGTAAACCAATGGGATTGAGAAGGTATTTCGATGTATGCATTTTGTTGATCTTTTCAGATGACTGTCCAAAAACATTTCCAAATATCTTAACTGATAATACTTTGACCTGTATATTTTTAACAAATTATTTTTTATAATTTTGTACCGCATTACATTTCAACCAAAAATTATTAAATGGCTTGTCTGACTAACAATAATGTACATTTTCTGTGCAAAAGAGACCTGATAATATTCAATGGGAGGAAAATTGGCTCATTCCAATTGCTTATTTTATCCTTCCTTGTCTTCTTTCTGCAAATGAATCAATGTCCCAGAAATTGATCAATGTCCAACATCTTTAAGGTCATTCTAACCCGTTAAATGCTCCTTGAAGGAGTGGGGAGACTCCCGAAGGATTTTTAAGCAAGGAAACATCTGCCACGTCTGTAATTGACTTGCTTTCAAACTGGTGCTTCAAAGAGCAAGGAAATTATATGGGCTCATTCCAATCGCTTATTTTTCTCATTTCTTTCTTTTTCTTGCTCTTTTTTCTACTCCTAGCTCCACCCATCTGGATAGAGGCTGAAAAAAATACATAAAGATGGGGGAATTGAGAAAATGTGAATTAGGTAAACGGAAAGTCCTTGCTCCTTCAAATGTCAGATCAAAGACACGTCAGATACTGGCGTGGCAGATGGGGAGAGGTGACTCCATAGGTTGATCATTTATACGTCAAGGTTTTCTGTTCTGCAAAGGATGCACTGATGTTTCCTTGCTCAAAGGCAAGATTGGGAGTTCTAGCTCCTAGAGGGGACATTTAACGGGTTTGAACATCAATCGATTTTCGGGTCAGGAGCAAGTAAAAGAAAAAATAGGAGAAAAATAAAGGATTGGAATGAGCCCTATTTGCCTAGTAAAAGCTTCCTTGATTCCTCAATCATTGCACACTTTTCTCACTTCCTTGTCTCCTCTGATCGGTGGAGCTAGGAGTGAGAAAAGAAGGCAAGGAAGGGAGGCAGTAAAAAGAAGGGATTCGAAGGAGCCCATTGTCTCTGTGTGACATTTCACTGTCTGTCACATGGTCGTTGTGCTTATTTACACAACACTCCACCCTTTTCCACTTTCACTCACTTATCTTCCAGTCTTTATATTTACAAGCAAAATATAAATCAAGCTATAAATCAACCTGTGCTTAACAAGCACTTTGTGGTGACATTTTATTTATTGCTTGTTCGCTTTAGCACCATACACCCTTTCCCACGGCAATTTCGATACCATGTAGTTTTGCATATTCGGCTGAAACGCCTGCACATATATTTTACTGGCACAATTCAGGCCAAGAACTACCACAGCTTGAGGCTACAACAGTATGGCCACATATGAACCTACAACTCCGCTGCTTCACCCACCACGCCCGCAGTTTGGTATGTCTGTATTGTATTTTACGTGATTGGCTGATAGCATTCTACGCTGACTCTGGTAAATCCTTGCTCGGCAGTGCAAAGCTGCAATCAACCAGGTGCCCTTCTCCTGGGAAACACAACAAAGAGCAGTTTACTCGTTAATTTTAATGTTGGGTTACAGTGAATTATGTAGAAATTGATTAATTTCTCTCTAACAATAGACGTGACATTTGGGGGCAGATTGCTCATTCTTGCCAGGGTAAAACTAGCATGTGAAAATATGCATCAGTTCATATACCTATGACTCTGCTACTGAACTATGTTTTACTGCTGTACTGTATGTGCTGGCATCTCTCCCACCATGTGTGTTAGGATGCTGCCACCTAGTGTTCACTTCAAGTATTAGAACAGTGTTGTGGAGAATTGAAGCTGGATATAATTTCGGCTGATTTCCAGTGGCATTAATACACATTTTGCCATTTCTGTGTTTTGTTACTTGTGCTTTGAGCTGATAAATTGATTGACAATTTGATTGATTTAATTTAATAAATTCATTTAAGGTGTGAAGGTTTTCTGAAAGTCAATATTTCTATGTTATATTAACAGCACATACACGCATATGCATAAATCACTATCAAGGAATAAGACCAAATACAGTAACATACAGACAGTGGCTTTAGAATGCACACAGACCCCTTCACTGTTTGCAAACATTGCAAATTTAATCTTAAAAGGAAAGAATTGCCATTGTTGCCCATCAACCTACACTCAGTAACCCATAATGACAAAGTAAAAACATGTCTTTAGAAATCTTTTTTCTAATTTATTAAAAACCCAAAAATGAAATCTCTCATTTTCATAATTATTCAGACCCCATACTGTGGCACTCCAAATTGTGGTCAGGTGCATCCTGATTGCTTTAATTATCCTTGAGATGTGTCTAAAACTTTATTGGAGAGCATCTGTGGCAAATTTAATTGATTGTACATAAAGCTTATATAAGGTCCCGCAATTCACACCACATCTCAGGACCTTCACCAAGCCATGAAGTCCAAGAAATGCTCTGTAGATAAAATTGTGGCGAGCCATAGATCAGGGCAAGGGTGTAAAACCATTTCTAAAGCTTTGAGTCTTCCTAAGAGCAGAGTGGCCGCAATAATTATGAAATGAAAGAAGTTTGGAACCACCAGGACTTTTCAGAGAGTTTATGGGCTATTGAGTGCAGACTGATGGGCAAAATTGGGCAATTGCATCCATTTAAAATGAAATCACACAATAAAGTGTCAAAAGGTGAAGGGGTCTGAATACTTTCTGAGGCCAATGTATATCAACTGTGGTCCTATTTTGAACAGGTAATAATGACTCTTCGCATGTTCTATTGTGTTCCCTGTGCTTTGTGTTGCAGTGAATGTTCACTGCGCTGTGTTATGCAGTGTATATTTTGCATGACAGTGTGAGTTGTGGTGTGTCACGTTGTGCTGGGTTGTGAGTGCAGCTTTCTGCTGCGTTGGGCAGTGCTTGGTTAGCACGATGACGTGTATGCATTGTGCAGCGCGTGCATTCCGTGAATGCGTGCATGCGTTGAGCTGCATATGCTTTATGTTATGTGCATGCATGCATGCGTTGAGCTGCATATGCTTTATGTGATGTGCATGCATGCATGCGTTGAGCTGCATATGCTTTATGTGATGTGCATGCGTACATGCATGCGTTGAGCTGCATATGCTTTATGTGATGTGCATGCGTGCATGCATGCGTTGAGCTGCATATGCTTTATGTGATGTGCATGCATGCATGCATGCGTTGAGCTGCATATGCTTTATGTGATGTGCATGCATGCATGCATGCGTTGAGCTGCATATGCTTTATGTGATGTGCATGCGTGCATGCGTTGAGCTGCATATGCTTTATGTGATGTGCATGCGGCGCATGACTGTGCATGGGCAGCCTTTAGCGTAGTGGCTAAGATACGTGACTCGGACCCAGAAGGTTGGCTGTTCAAGCCCTGATACATGGCCACGATAATATCTGCTCAGCTGTTGGGCCCTTGAACAAGGCCCTTAACCTCACATTGCTCCAGGGGGGTATTGCCTCCGGCTTGGTCTAATCTTGGTTTTGATACTGTAAAAGTGTCAGCTAAATAACAATGTAATGTAATGTGTATGCACTGCGCTACATGCAGTTATGCATGGTTTAGCAGGGTTGTCTCTCAGGCTGTTTTGCGCCTCTTTGTGTCCAAAGAGCTAATTTAAGCTTTTCCAGATGAGGTCACATAGTGAACAGGATCTTGTGCCACACCACAGCGATGTAGCAACTGGGCCAGAGGAGTGATATTAGACTGATGCTTTTCCTCCACCCAGAACCCTTCATTAAATTCTGGAAACGTACATTGTAGAGGTTGGAATCAAATCAAAACCATCTTTACTAATAATAAAAATGAAAAGCTGCACTCTGTTGAAACATACTTCCATTATGAAATCTACGTTTGATGTTTGGGAAGTGGTGTTTTAGGAATTTTCTTTTCCAGCGCGAACACACAGAAAATGGTTTGGCTGCTACTGCCGGCAGTTGACGCCAAGGTTCATGCAGTGTGCAAACACCAAATAAGCAAAACACACAATTCCGACCTCTTGTGGTCAATATTGACACTACAATTATATTGCCAAATAGAGTTAAAACTTACTGGCTATAGAATAGGATCACTGCAGAGAGGATAAATAACTCTTGTTCAAGCTTGTCAGGTGAAATAAATTTACAACACAGCTACAGAGTAATGCATCCCAGTTTGCGACGACACGAAAGGCATACTGAAATCTACCCTCAGAGAAACTCAAGTTACCATTTAGACATGAGTACATCATAGATCAGGCATCATCTTCTCTGACCTCTGATTTGAATCCAAATCCAGCCCTGGTTTTCTTTTCTCTTGGGTAATTAGTCCTTGTCTCGATACCATAGAGACATAGGGAACAGTTTTCTTCCTCTTTCTGGCAAAAGGAATGTCAGAAATAAGATAGCATAAAATTTGGAAATTATTCTGCAATAATAGTATTTACACTAAAATTTTAATTATGCAGTACAGTACATAACAGAATTCCAGTGCAAAATCAAATCTGAAAGAGTACCTTGAACTGTAAGAGTATACGCTGGGCTAGTATAAACTCTGCTGGATTTGATTTTACAAAAATAATTTGGCAATGTATAAAAGCTGTTTAATAATATAATTTTGTATTAGTGAGTACAGTCTGGCAAGTGCCAAGTCGAAGGGATAAACCTTTTTGTGGTAGGATTGTAGGATTGGTAGGATTGTTGCAGGGTTCTGGGGTACTGTAGTGGTGGCTGTTGTCCAGGCGTCATAGCAAATCAGTTCTTTGAACTGATATATAATAACACCTGAACATTCTGGTGGTTTTGTTGGCACTCAACACTCTTTTATAATGAATAGCGAACGCATTATAGTTCACTTCCCAATTACTGCCAACCTCAGGGAGTACTAAGGGCGATGTTGCTAACAATAATAACATGAGTAACTGATTTCAGCTGACAGTTTGGAATTGTACCAAATAACCCATATATACTTAAAATATGTTCCCATAAAATGAGTCTCCAGACAAACCAAGACAAGAGTTACTGGAGTGATTTCCTCTCCTGCAAATATTTTTCAACTACAGTATTGATGCAGAGGTCCTCCGTATACATCAATAGATTAACTAGTAAGATCTGACATTTTCTTGCATTTGCATATGAGCTGCTTATAATGATTTCACTTGATCTTGTCTTCAAAAGCCGTGGGATCAAGTTCCAAAAATATATTTTAATTTTATGTCTTTGCCTAGCAGGCATGTGTTTCAGTAAATATGTGCTCAGGCAGTTTTGTATCCATAGCAACAGCCAATCATGACACCGTCATGGAACCATCCATTACGTTCCATGACATTAATTTAGTACTTTTATTCAGTGTAATTCACAATACAAGTGACCAAAAGTACATCAACCTGAGTTAAATTAAAGCCACAGAAATGTACATTTAAATAGCTTGCTTTTTACAGTACTTCAATAGCAAACTAAGAACAAAATCTAGTCAAATGTCAGCATAATGTTTATAGCATGCAGGAGGTGAGATATGACAAATATAATATTCAGAGAGGCACATCATTGCTAAACATAGTAAGAGCTTCAATTTATTGATACAGCAATGCAATTAAGACATGTTGCAAAAATCTAGCTAGCTGGCTAACTACGATAATCATGCAGATATTCATAGTCCATTTATGATTGTACTCAGCTAACTTTTGGGTTAGTAGACAGATATTCATTGATTTAATATACATTGTATATTGGGGCCTGATATACAGTCAGTGAGCACTTTATTAGATATTAAGTCTTCCACTGCTGTAGCCTAGATTTGAGGCAGTGTGTGTTCAGAGATGCTCTTCTGCATACCACTGTTGTAATGTGCGGTTATTTGCGTTACTGTCACTTTACTGTCAGCTTCAACCATTCCAAAGTCATAGTCACTTATATCACATTTCCTTCCCATTCTGACATTTGGTCTGAAAAACAGCTGAACCTCTTCACCACTTCTGCATGCTGATTAAATATTTGCATTAGCAAGCTGGTGTACAGGTCTACCTAATAAAGTGGTCACTGATCACGCCCTCACCACACAGCCTTGAAAACATTTCAAACTAATCCAGTCTCTTCTTTTTAATACCCTTGATAGAAGAGAGAGAAAGCGAGAGAGAGCACTGGAATGAGAAAGAGATTGAGAGAGAACACACCAGAGATTTTAAAAGAGCTGAGAGACAAAAATAAAGTGATATGTTGTGAGAAAGAAGCAGAAAAGGACAGGAGCGAGAGAGAGAAAGCAAGGGAGATAGGATGAGAAAGAGCAAAAGGGAGAGATGTGCATTGTAAGCACTGCACTTTAAAAGGATAATATTTGCTCCCTTAAAAATGAGGTAATCCGGGGCACTAGATGTGATCCGTGGCCAGAGAACGGAGACCTGAGCGCTACAGCGCGTATCACTACGCTCATTTATCACCACGCTAGCTAAAGTGATCTATCAGCGCAAAGCAGTGCGGTGGGGCTCAAGTGTTATTTCAGCTGATTACTAAATCCAGGCTGCCAAAACCCCCCACTCACACCCCAATCGCTGATTGACTCTCTCCTGTAAGTTTCACCAGTCCTGACATTGAAGCCTGTGATGCCAGACCCTGACACTACAGTAACGTCACTGTTATCTTTGTTGTTCTCTTGTTGTTCCCTGGTGTAAAATCCAGCTCCTTAAAATTACCATCTTGAAATTACCCACAACCAGCTGCTTCAAAACATAGCTTGAGCTGTTTTTTTCTGCAGGGTTGTTGTTTTCTTGCCAATGCAGTAATCTTCTGCGGCATCCTAGCAACACTTTTACTTGGTGGGGAAACTGAATACTGAGGTGTTTGCCTGACACCGTCCTTACAGGAAACAAGGTGTCAAGGATGGTTGTTTTCATAAGCAAGATGTTTGATTGTTGCTCATTATGCTGGTTTTTATATTTATGTTTTATTATTGTATTGTAATCTGCTATTCTGGTAGTACCATCCTCATGAATATAACAGCTGGGTTGGACTGATGTCAAACCAATAATCCTCTGGTGTCCCTTATGTTTCCGAGAAAATTTAATCCTACCCAAGTGTTTGTGAATTGTGCAGGTGTGATAAATGTTGCGATACCCTTGAAACCAAGGGAACTAAATCTAACAGCATATTTTATCGTCTTCCTGGGTAATTTTATAACACACAACATATGCAGTTATAGGCAACACTTTATTTGAATGCTCGATAACTGCAAATATGCATGTGGTGTGTTATGTCAATATTGAAGCAGCAAGTGACATTACCACGACATGAACTGTTATGAACTGAGGTTGTTTTGTCGGCTATTGACATACACTGAACACTTATGAATGCTTAAGTAGTGCTAATTAATGTGTTATGTAGTGCTGATGAAGGAGCTACTATATTGCTCTTATGTAGGAGCCTTCAAATTAAGTGTTATCCAGTTATTGATATTGCATTTATGTCTATGTTGTGTTTATGAGTTCTAAAGCTCTTATGAAGCGTTGTTCAGTGAAAGTAACGTGCACGATGTGGTCATGCACCCAGCCTGCTGAACCCGTTTCCTTTATTTTCTGTGACCATTCATACGCAGCTTAACCTTTTTTTTACTGTGGGAGAAAAAGCATGGTAACTCTTAACTCGGCACCGTCTCCGCGCGTCACTAACGCACACCAAAGGCCGTCGGATCACATTTCAGGGTGAACGCAGCTGACAAAAGGACACGACCATTTATTTTCCAGAAGGACCTTCTCACAAAACAGTCCCAGGTCCCCCACCGGCAGAGTGGAGTGGGGTGCCGCGAAAGTTCAACAGAAATACATAAAAACCAGCTAGAGTGGGGGGCCGGCGGGGCTCACAAAAACAATTCCCATATCTCCATCTGTTATCGCTCTGGAGACGGGGGGCTGGGGGGGGGGGGGGGTGTCGCTCTACCAACGAGGAGAGGACCGCGTGTGTGGCGGAGGGTGGGTGGTATTCAGGCCGCCCGCCCCGGCTTTCGCGGCCACGGTTCAGCGGCTATGACTCGGACCGCGGCGGAGGCTCCCAGCGGGGCCCCCGGGAACCTCACCGGCCTCGCCGGGGACCCCCGCCAACATCTGCCGGGCGGAGAGCGCCGGGGCGGCCACGGGTTCGCGCTCGATGTGAAAAGCGGCTCTCCCGCCCGGTTTTTTTTGCTTGTTTTGTTTTTCTTTTCGCCCGGTCTTTGTTTCGACAAAGTAGAAATTTGTTTGTTTTGCGGTTAATAAGCCTTAGACTAAATAACGTGGGGGTATCTCCAAAAAACCAAAATAGTTGAAGACCAGGGCTCTCTTTTTTTTTTTTCTTTACGGGAAGGTGCTCTTTCAGTCTGCACAAGAATATAATATTACCAGTACGAGGAATTACCACTAGGTGGTATTGTGCAATGCCTATAAAAACATCTGGGGATTATAGCGGTACTAGATTTCAACTGATATAGCTGAACTGTGCCAGGACCTTTTCTGCTTAACTGTACAAGCACACCACATACTGTCTAAAGTCAATACTCCCGTGAACGTTTAGCCAAACTGGTGACGTCTTAAGAGAGGGTGGGGGTTTGTATCCAAACTGACCTCTCTGGAAACAGTATCTCTGGTGTCAGTCGTAAGGGTCACAGATAGGTTGTCAAAGAGGTCAGAGGTCAGAGGTCAGGGCTCAAGGGGTCAGAATTAGCAGAGATGCAGAGGTGGTCAAGGCAGTGATCACATACAACTGTGTAAAAGATCAAGGCCCTGACTACTGCTCCTGTCAGGTGCAGGGCTTTCATGTGAAAGATGCAGAATGAATACCACAGCCAATGCAATTCCAAAAGAAGCCTTAAAATATAGTTAGAATATTCTAATATATTTCTTATTTAAATTTGCATTTCATTTTTTTATATTGGCTGTCACATAAAAATAAAAATAAAAATAATAATTGATTCTTATTTTTATTTATTATTATTAGTAGTAGTAGTGGTAGTGGTAGTGTTAATGTTGCTACATTCAGACAATCAGAGAATGTTATATTATTGGATGCTAAAGAGCAGTCTTTAAAACTCTCCTGTAAGAGCCATGAGACACTCTCCAGGTAGTTTTTTTCCCCCCTCTGCAGTTCTGAGTGCGCTTCACGCAAAGGCAAAGGTGATTAATGTCCAAAAGAGGAATTCTCCTTGTTATGTTTTATTTCGTTCTCCCTCTCTTTTGTCACACCTTGCTCCAGAAGAGCGGGCACGGATTCCTGGAGTTCTCCGTCTCTCCCTACTAGCCGCGAATGATGTACTGCCACTAAATCAGCGGCGGGCCTTCGCTCGGGCAGACAGGAGCTCTTCAGCGGAGCCGCGGCACTGCGGGCTGATAAAACACGCTCGCGTTTTAGGCTGAATGCTCCACTGCGCGCTCCCTCAAACACACACATTTATCTTCCTATAGCTCTGATAAATTGGATTGGGTGGGGATAATAGCCTGTCTGCCGCCTCACGCCGTTTTTGAAGTGCGAACTAAATCGCAAACTAATTGCTCTAAAGTACCCCGGTATCAAATGGTCGCTTGGCGTGTGCTCTCACCCAGAACAACAGAGTTGTTCGCACGGGCAGATTCAAATCTCAACCTCTGTGTGCCTCAAAATAAGTCCTGCAATGGGTGCTATTGTTCTGTTTTTGGGAAGAAAACGTATCAATAGCTATTATCAGCATCTTCCTTCCCGCACAGAAATATTTTAATCCTGTGAATATGCAGTATTATCAAGTATTTGCTTGTTCTAGCTAACGTCGGTGTTAAATTGTCGTGTTGGAAGGTGTCCTCTTTGGGATGCTAAGGTTGCTAGTGACACACAGCTGCAATGTGTGGACATTTTCTCGGAACTGCCGGTCAAAAAACTTTATCACGTTTTCAACCACAAATATAAATAAAGTACGTAAGGCTAGTTAGCTTCCTTACATGGTGCGATTGAGATTGAGACAGGGAGGGCGAGAGTCCACTCCGCTCACATCATCCCAGGAAAAGAGGGGGAGAAAGGGAAGGGGAGAGGGGGGGTCCACTGTGCTTTTCTTTTCATTTATGTCCAGTGGACTGTCTTTCCACACCCGCTTGAAAAGCTCTCGCCGTTTGTCCGTTTATAGGCCCATATGAAAATACGCTGCGTCTCACTTAATCTCCAGCCAGCGGACGGGGAGCCCAGGCCCCTGTGTGGTCTTCAGAAGTACAAGTAGCGAAACGGATCGCTCTCAGCCAGGAACACATTTATCTCTCTGACCGTCGCACTTCATTGCTTTTTAAATCACTCTCTTTTACTCGGCGCAACAACACATTACACATGGAGACTACCCTTCTCTTTATCCGCCAAGAAAGTACTGGCAAAGGTTTCTTGGCTGAAACCCTCTCTCTCTCTCTCTCTCTCTCTCTATCACACACACTCTTTCTCTCTCCCACTCACTCCCTGTCTGGTCGTACAGTCTCCTTCTCTCTCTCTTTCTCTATCTCTCGCTCTCTCAGCCATTCTCCCTCAGGCACTGTCTTCTTTGGACTGAGTTCAAAATCTGGAGTTTATTTTCTTGGAAAATGTCCCCTTCCAATCAATTAAACGGATCAATTCCCCATTAAGGTTCTTTTTCTAATCATTATCTCCCCTCCATCTAAGATTGATGACCACTGCCTCCCATGCACACACACACACACACACACACACACACACACACACACACACACAGACACACTCCCACTCCTAATTCCAGGTTGGCATCAGTAACCGTTTCTCCCAGCATGCTTTTGTCACTCAGGCAGAAATGGAGAACATTCCACCGTGTTAGACATTGTCTCTGCTGAATTTAATAGCTCACGCCTCGTAAACCAGCCCTGAGTCAGGCTCCGTGTCATATTTCACGCTTATAAACAGGAACATTACGCTACATAACCTTTCGTGTGCGATGCACATTCATGCCATTTACTCATTAACAGTATGTACCGTACTCATTCACTAATAATCATTTACTTTGCTTCTGCCAAAGAAAGAGGGAACATGTGCTCTTATTGTACTGCATAGCAGTCCAGAGACACAACTTGTCCTTAGATGCATATTTTTAAAATGATGTCATATAATTATGGAAGTGCAATCTTCGATACATTGTGAATATGTGGATTTTCTGATGAATGTAATGATGAATATGTCACGGAGATGTACTTAAAAAATACATATCAAGGCATTTCTCTAAGTGGCGTGAACTTGAATTTGGAGTGACTCATCACATTTTGATATTGATACACCTGGGTGTTTTGCTGACGCAATTCAGATTAAGTGCCTTGCTCAAGGGTACAACACCAATATCCCGCCTGGGAATGAAACAAGCAACCTTTGACTGAGAAGCTTAGTTTGCCAAACATTACATTACACTGCTACCTACACCACCCTTAAATTATGAAGCATTGAAATATCCATTCATGTTGAGGATATCTAAGGTATGTCTGCATAATATTTTCTAGATAACAGAAACACCAAATCTGGTATGTTACAGCACAGTAACACAGCACACAAGAAACCCACAACCACATTCTCCAGAACCCCCCCACTTCTCCAAAAAAGAACACAAGCAGCCCCACTTAAAACAGTGCGTAGGAATTTGCTAAATTCAAGAACTGAAAATAAGAATGTAAATATTATATCCTCTGGGATGGGCAGGTCTTGCTCATTTCTTCATTCGACGGTAAAAAGTGTTGGCCTGGATTCTATCAACAAGCTCGACTTTGGCATGGCTCGCTCCCTTTCTTCACAAAGTAGACTTCGGTCATTGCTGGACTTGCCAAAAAGTGTTTGTGAAGAACACATAAGAGTCTAAAATAAAAATAAGAAGCTCACACTGCACTTATTTGTTCAAAGTTTCATAGTTAATGGCTAATGGCTTGAATCCAGGCCTTTGATTTTACCCTTAAAATACGATTAATTTAGAGCAAGTCCAGTATACAGTAATCCATTTATCCACTCATTTATACAAATGCATGGATATTTACTGAAGAAATTAAGTTTAAGTACAAACCACCATTACAGAGAGGCTTACCGATGTATTAGACCAGATATTATGTGCATTTAAAATGCAAGATTCTTCCTTGGGACATTAAAAAGTAAGCAAGAAGAATGGACTTGAAGGGATCCTTTCTATGGTGCCACCAATTAAACTAACCAATGTTTTTATTTTAATTTTATTGTGATGGTCCTTTTATTAAGGCTTTAAAAATATGATCATGTTCAACTGAAAAAAACAAATCAAAATCAATACTTATATAATGATGAAGAATAAAAGAATAATAACAAGAACAATAAAATAGATAATAACAATAAAATACATAATAATAACAATAATTATTATTACTAGTAGTAGTAGTAATAGTAGTAGTGGTATTCGTAGTATTATTACAAAAACTGTAAAAATAGAGAATGAAATTACATTCTAGGGGGGGAATTAGTAATCTAGGACTGTAATCGTCAGTGCAACAGAGCAAAGGTTAATATCTCAGAGCATTAGCCTGACAGTCAGAAGCCTGCAGTAGGACCAGCAGAAGAAGTGAGAAGTCTGAGGGAAGTCTGAGGAAAGTGTGAGGGAAGTGTGAGCTCTACCCGGCCTCTCCGCTCTGCTTCGGCCCTGCGTCGGCGTGGCCTTTGCCGCACGCCTGTCACGGCGGCAGGTCACGCGTGTGCGGTTTGGGGCGCCGGTGATTTACACGGCTCCTCCACAGAAGCCCTTCCCCGGTCACCAGTCCCAAACTCTCAGCAGACACTTAACGTTACAGACATTATGAATTCACTTTCCCCCCGGTCCCTCCATCAGGGCTCTGTTATCCTACTCAGGATCTGGTCATTTTCACCCTCTAACGACTGTCTCACTTCATTAGTGTCCTGTCTGTTTGAAATAGGAACTTTCCATCCTTGACATCTGGGATGCCCAGACAAGCTAAAAATAACATACAGGGCTTGCGGTTCCACCCTTAAAATTTCCAGTAAAGCCGCTAGTCAGGTTTCCTGAATTAACCTAAGCTGAACGTATCGATCGTAAATGTTAATTGCCCAAATGCTAGCTCAGCGTCACACCGCATGAATAGTGCTGTACATCTGGGGAAGGATCTTGAACACCACACACTAAATTCTCATTCAGTGAAAAGTTAAGGCAAAAATGTAAGGTGGAGCAACATGAGATTAATCTAACATAAACTCAGTTAAAATATTTGTCTCTTATTTAATATTGACCATCTTAATATATGTTATCAATACATTGTTATGCTATTTTAATGTAAAGATGGATCATACCCAGTAATTATATTACAAATTATATAAGAAATGATATTTTTTTATTTTATGTTTATCCTTGCCAAACTCAATCTATTAGTCTGCATACTGTAGTGCAGTACATCATTAAAATCAGATAAGCTCAGACAACCTTCTCTATTGATCCGTCAGCAGTCAGGCAGGTCTCATTTATTTTCTTTTCTCTGAAATGGAATGAAAGCATCTCTCTATTTATGTCCGTTTGTGTGTGTGTGTATGTGTGTGTCTGTGTGCATGCCTATGTGCGTACAGTATGTGTGTACTTAAGAAGTGCATCTCTCCATTTTTGTTTGAGAGTTTGAGAGGGGGGCAGAGGGAGAGTAGTGAGGGGGAGAGAGGGAGAAAGAAAATATTTCTTGAGGAAAGATAAGTACCAGAAAATAATAAATAAAACAAAAAGCAATAGTTGTGTGAAAGAGGTGTGAGAGAGAGGTGAAAGTAAGAAAGACAACACAAATAGTGAGAAAGAAAGAGCACACCATGTATTATAGCCGCAAACGGAAATGGAATCCAGTAGGAATCAGCGCTCCTTTCCCAGAAGGCAGCTGAACACATAAAACTCCACGCAGAAATCCCAAACAATGACATTCCCTATCGCGTGTGTTTAGTCTCTCCCAGAGTCTGTGCAATTATCTGTTTCTTCACATCACTTGACCCTGAAGTCAGACCGACCCATCTGGCAGTAAGGGGGGGGGGGGGGGGGGGTTGCGATGGGAGGCGAGACCGAGAGGGCCGAAAGAAAGGCTCTCTGCCACATCGAAACCGCGCTTTCATCCCACACGTGGCCAAGCGCCCGTTCTGGATAGCCGACACCGCCACGGCGGTTGCGTTGTGCATGGAGCTGAAACGGCGTTCTGATGGCATCAGCAATACTTCTGTTTAGCTTATAAAAATTGAGGCTTGAGGTTGAAAGCGACGGTTGATTCATATTTCTTAATGACTGATTGCCGGGGTCACTCCCTAGCTGGATTTTCAGTACAAAAAAATGTGTGTGCGTGTGGTCCATAGCAGACCGGGGTCGAATACGTAATTGTTTTGGATTCGAATACTTTTCTGTGCTCAATTGATCTTGCCTGATTCAACCAACCAAGAGGACCAGAAGGTGTGGTTTGCACTTTTTAGAGTATTTCATAGACAAGCTCTGTAAAGAGTTTAAAAGTATTTGAATGAAATAATTATGCATTTGATCCAGGTTTGGTCCAAAAAGTAGGTACATAGAAAATATAAAGTAACACATTCAATGTGTAGTTTTTTATAAGAACTATACATCTCCTTTATAAACACTACATAAGCCCTTTATAAGCACTGCAGACACATTTAGAAATGTTCAAGTCATTAACAGTAAATATGTATTTTGGTGTTATATCGCCAAATGCAAATGGAATTATATTATTCTCATATCATTCTCAATATCTCGGGATCACTATATTCGGATTCATGGAAGCAATTCATAAACATTCACAGTATGCATTACTATGTAGTGCTTATGAAGGAGTTATGTAGCATTTATGAAAGAGTATTCATTGAAAGCATTATCACCCATGCATAGTACAGTCAGAAGGTGACTGAAGACATCTCCAAAGATACAGCTACTAAACTAAGGTGTGTCCATCATGTTATATTACACAGTAAATGCAAAATGAATGTTGATTCCTAATCTTAATTAGCACCATCATAGCTATCTTGGCTCTGGGACTTCACACTATCATTGCAGTCACATATTTTCACACATTTCCATGTGTATTTGCATTCTTTCTGAAGTGGTGTAATGTGCTTGTGAAAGCATATTTTCTAATTATGTACAGTAAACCAGTCACTGGTTAAAGGAATGCAAAAGTTATTATTCAGCATGAAACAATTCCAAATGATCAAAGGAACCACCAATTGAAAATAAAAACTGCTCCATCAGCCACCACCAATCAAAGCCAACCTAAAACACACACACACACACACACACACACATACACACACACACGATTCAAAGCCTTTGCCTTCAAATATGCGGCTACAGTCTTGACAGGTCGAGTTATGAATAATGAACTCAGAGCCACAAGAAAATGACTCCACACAATGGCTTTGCCTATAATTCCACAAGAGGACTTTGCAAACGAGCAGCATCACGGTGTCCCATGCTTTACTTCTCAGTAGAACCACGCTACTCAACTGGTCCTGGGGGCCACATTGTCCGCAGGTACTTGCTTCAACCATGCCCTACACCACCTGATTTCAGCGATTACCTCCCTTCCTGAACCAAGCAGGAAAAATAATTAGTGAAATCAGGTGGTTGGAGCAAATACCTGCAGAGACTGTGGCCCACAGGACCAGGAGTTGAGTAGCCCTGCAGTAGGAAATAAGTGCACATGCACCTCCCTGGAGGGGGAGCAACAGGCACCTCCCTCTCCTTCAGGAAACCCCGCCTGGTCTCGGAGGCGACTGGCAGGAGTGCCGGCCTCGGCCTGCGCCAGCTCTTTTAAAGCAATTTGTAGCCATTGTGCAGCTGTGTGCAGGCTTTTATTGTTCTTTCAGGAGACGCCTGTCCTTTGACACATTTCACAAGTGTTCCAGAGGCTGTTTATGTGAGGAGTGCAGCGCGGCGTGGAGCTCGGAGGCTAATGGACTGTGCGAAAGAGCCTGCTCTTCTTCACCTTGTGTTCAGCTGTACAAACACACACACGCACACCCACACACACACACACACACACACACACACACACACCACACACAGTCTCTCTCCTCTCTCTTTCTCTCTCTCTCTTCTACTGTCCTGTCTTCCCATTTTCCTTCCTATCAAGCCTGTATTCCTCTAGATCAATGATTCAATTACTGTAAGTTGACACTGCTTTATTGGAATATGACATACTCGTGTTAAACTCGAGATGTTGCCGAAGCAGTGAATAATCATAACCAATAATGGCTGAATTCGGAGAGTTTAAAATTAAACACAGTCAATATAGCTTCATAGCATGGATGACTAACAAAATATAACAACTAAATGTTCAATTATTGTTGTGTCCACATTATTATTAATATATATCTGTCAACTTTTTCTCTCTCTGACCCCTTTTTACCCCCCTGCCTCCAAACTCCCCCCTCCAAACTGACCCCCCTCTCCATACGTCTTTCTCTCCTCTCCTTTCCTCTCTCCACATTCCCTCCCTCCCTCCCTCTATCCTTCTCTCCCTCCCTCTCTCTGTGAAGTTAAGCGGGTAGCTGATCCTTTACAGGCCAGTTTCCCCAAACACACAGCAAGCCCTGGGGTCGCCTCCTGTATCATTTCCACCATGTTTATTTTTCTATTTCCCACTATGCAGCCATAGAGAAAATATAGGGACGTGTAAAAAAAGACAACAGCAGCAAAATGGCCATTTCTCCCCGCTTCTTCCAGTCATGCTCCATTGTGTTGAAAATATTTACTTTGGTGAAAGATCTCTGGGCTGCGCAGAAAGTACAGTGTTCACACGACAGCCAGTTTGTTTAAAAAGAGAGACGAGAGAGAGAGAGAGTGAGTGAGCCTCCCATTATCTTAAAATTAACAACTAATGTTATGTTGCCCTGACAAACACACAAAAATTCACCTGAATGCAAAGCTGTGGCAACATCAGCCTCACCGGAAAAAAAACATGCTGGCATACAGAAAACCACATTTCCGCAAACATTCAGGCGGAAATTTTATTTTCCATTCTATTTTATGCTGTAGGTTATAACTGAGTCTCTGTGATGGACTCTGGAAATTGCAAAACAGCAACAATTGCTCTATGAATAGTTGTGTAGCTAGTTACAGTCTACAGTAATTGGTCCGTAAACACAGTTAGAGTTTGTCCATTATAGCCTAGAGTACATCCAAGGGACATTTCAGGGACAGTTTTGAATGAGCAACCTACTGTTATTTGGTTGTCTCAGTGTAGCTTAGTGCTCTTGAATATAGTATTCCTAGTAGTGGCAGTTCCCAAACGTTTTCCTTCCAACCACAGTTGCAAACCCAGACATTTTAACAAGCTGCTATTTTTTCTTTATGATGACTTTTTTTATATTGAGCGGGATTATTAACCCTCTTAAGTTATATTATGTCAGAAATAACTATGCACACCAAGGAGAATAAAAGTCCCATGTGCACATTATGCTTATACTCTAGTGCTATATTGCAAATAATTATGTAAAAAGAGGAAACATTTTTAGCCAATCAAAATAAAGGCTCAATAGACTTCTATTTGGTCAAAGTGTGGACACATGGCTATAACATAACATAACATAACATAACATAACTATTTGTGACTTGCTCTTTTTTAGTTTTAGAAACTACTTGATAGAGGAGAATGCAAGCTTCCTAACAATAGCAAAGGTATCTCTCTACTCCAGATATCATTTTGAGTGCCACCAAACCATTTTGGAATTTTTTTTACATAAACATGGATTTTTACTTGAAATTGGTCGTTGCGACTTATGACTTATTATGATAGATCGGGTCACATTTTGTAAGTAATGAAGACAAAGCAAATGACAATGAGCCGAACCAGCATTCTCTTAATTAATATGTTTAAGGAAATGATGAAGGAACTAAAACATATGTAATCAGCGACCCAATTAGGACCTATTAATTCTCATCAGTCCTTAATTAGATCAATTTAAAAAAAATGTTTCTTCTTTATGCAATTGCTTTATATGTAGCACAATAAGCACAATGTGAATGTTTATTCTGTGTGGCATGTACACCGATTTGCCAAAACATTATTACCACTCACAGATGAAGTGAATAATGTTGATTATCTTGTAACAATGGCATAGGTCTGGGATATATTAGACGGTAAGCGAACTATTGGTTCTCATAGTTGATGTGCTGGATGCAGCAGAAATCGGCAGGCTGAAGACCTGAGGGACTTTGACAAGGGCCAAATTGTTATGGCTAGAGGACTGGTTCGAAGCATCTCCAAAATGGCAAGGCTTGTGAGGTGCTTCCATTCAGTAGTGGTGAGTACCTACTGACAGTGGTCCGAGTAGGAACAAACCACAAACCGGTGACAGGGTGTTGGGCACCCAAAGCTCATTGATGTGCAAGAGTAACAAAGGCTATCCCATTGGGTCTCAACTAACAGAAGGGCTACTGTGGCACAAATCTCAGAAAATGTTTGTGATGGTAATGGGAGGAATTACCCTCTGCATATAGGGCAGACCAGTCAAAGTGGCCATGCTAACCCCTGTCCACTGTTGAAAATGCCCGACAAGCATGCAAGCATGGGGGCGGCTTGTAGCGTAGTGGTTAAGGTACATGACTGGGACCCAAAAGGTTGGTGGTTCAAATCCCGCTGTAGCCACAATAAGATCCGCACAGCCATTGGGCCCTAGAGCAAGGCCATTAACCCTGCATTGCTCCAGGGGAGGATTGTCTCCTGCTTAGTCTAATCAACTGTACGTCGCTCTGGATAAGAGCATCTGCCAAGTGCCATTAATGTAATGTAACTGGACTGGTCCAATGAATACAGTTTCTTTCACATCATGTGCATGGAGAGATATATTTTCGCCATTTATCTGGTGAAGTGATAGCATCAGGATGCATTGTGGGAATAAGTCAAATCAGTAGAGGGAGTGTGATGCTCTGTTCTGCTGAAAACCCCTGGGTCCAGGGTCCAGGCATTCATGTGGATGTCAATTTGACACGTGGCACCGACCTACAATGAACATTGTTGCAGACCAGGCACAACCCTTCATGGCAACAGTATTCCCCGATGACAGTGGCCTCTTTCAGCAGAATAATGCACCCTGTCACACTGCACAAATTGTTCAGGAATAGTTTGAGGATCATGATGAAGCATTCAAGGTGTTGCCCTAACCACCAAATTCCTCAGATCTCAATCCGATCGAGTATCAATAGGGGCGCATAGGGTGTCTACCCACCCCCGATCAAAAAATACTTCTAGTGATCCACGGTGGCGCACGGCTAAAGTAACGGATCTTGATGCTGGCATCAGTTAGTTACAGTTGCACACCGAGGACCGGGGTTCGTTTGGCCGGCTCTCATGGAGTGGCATAATTGGCTTGCCTGTTCGGTCTGGTCGTTGGTCTGGGGGTGAAACCCAGAGGATAAGTGGACGTTGGGTCCGATCAGGAAACAGAATGCCATCCAGAACCAGCCGGAGAACTGAGGTCCTCTGTCAGATGCAACCTTCAATGGGAGACCATGAAGACGGAAAACGTGCCGCTCTTGCTTTGGGTGACTGCAATGCAGGAAGTGCCACAAAGTGGACGAACTTAAAGAACCAATCCACAGTGGTGGGAATCACGGTCATGCCCTTCCAGACAGGTAAGCGGGCAACAAAATCGTATTGTGGCTACACCGGGATTAGAACCACCGACCTTGCGTGTCCCAGTCATTTACCGTAACCACTACGCTAGAGGCCGCACAGGTAAGGGGAGAAGCGTGAGCCCATGTGAGTACCTGGGTTAGAACCAGCTCAGGAACGAATAGCTAATTTGGCGGAATGTTGTTGGGAGGGGGACAATTCCTTAACGCCTCCTCTACAGTGCTGATGATCTCCAGCTGGGTCGCAGCTGCTTTGTTGCTTCAGTCTCTTGGCAGATCGTAAGTACTCTAAGTTGCAGTGGTCAGTCCAAACAATAAACGGAATGGAGGAACCCTCCAGCTAAACTTGAGCTCAGCCTTAACAAATAACTGGTTCTCCAACAGGTGCTGAAGGACTTGCCGGAGATGCTGGGTGTGCTCTTTGAGGGAGGATGAGAAGATCAAGATGTCATCCAGGTACACAACGACGAATCTGGAGGTCATGTCCCGCAATATGACGTTCACTATCACCTGGAAGACAGCCAATGTCATGACCAAATATTCATAGTGACCACTGGGGGTGTTGAACGCCATCTTCCACTCATCCCCTTCTCTGATGAGGACCTGGTGGTAAGCGTTACGTAGGTCGAGTTTAGTGAAGACCTTGTTTTTTTGGAAAGGTGGTGCAATCGTATGACCGATGAGGTGGTAGGGAGCAGGTTCAGGACTTGTTGAAGACTTGGGAAGACTTGGTGGAGGTCATCATACAGGTGGCATGTTGGCCAGGTCAGAGGGTGCCTCCTCTGTGGGTAGAACAGGGGTCGAAGGACCGGAAGCAGAGTGGAGGCAGGAAACGTCACACCCAGGGCTCCAGCCAGTAATAGTCTCTTGGACCCAGTCTGCGGGTTGTGGTGTAGGAACTAGGGTCTGCCCAGTATCACAGGGACGTGAGGCGACTTCATGACTTAGAAGGAAATCTCTTTACAATGGTTCCCAGAGACCAGGATCTCCACAAGGCGGTGATGCAATTGACTTCAGCCAGGGGTGAGTGTGTTGGTCCAGAGAGCCATCATCAGAGGAGTGGGATGTGTGAATCTGAGCAAGGTAGGGCAGATGAAGTTGGTAACCTCCTTGCTTACTGACAGGTGTTTCCTTTTACTGGACAGTTGGCAATAAAGTTCCCTGGTCTGACACAGAATAAAAACAGTCGATCAGCCACATGTCTGTCTCTCGGGTGTAGACATTGCAGACATTCGGAGGCCCCGGAATCCCAAAAAGTTTCCGACTCGCATGCCTTCCCAGCCAACAGTCACATAGGCGACTTTGGAGCATTCGTTTGGAAATGAAGAGGACTGCAGCCCGAACACCAAGAGAGGAAGGACAGACAGGAACCCGACTTACCAGCATAACGCTCCGGAGGGGGGTAGGTGTGGTTCTGGGTGGCTTCGGGGCATCTCTGGAACAGTAATGACTGGAGATCCAGTGGCTTGGGCAGCTTGGGTTCCGGAGAGGGAATTGGAGAGGCGTGCAGAGACTGGATACTTTGGTGGATGGAATGAATCTCTAACCCGGGTTGCCCGAGCTCCGGACCCTGGAACCAGAGAGCTTCCTGGGAGGTCAGCAGGGTTGCTTGTTCCATTCCTGGCCAGATTGATCAGGTGCCGGGACTGGAGAACCAATCGCAACCCAGAACTTGGCAGAATAGATGTCTTTATTAAATGACAAGCAAATTAAACAGGCTGGGGTCGAATGCTGGCAAACAGGTGCAATAGAAATAACCAAGTTTGCAGTCAATGTCACAGGCAAAAGTCCAAACACAGCGGTGCAGTCCAAACAGCCAGACGGCGGAGGGGCTGATAACTCGTGGGGTAAGGATCAATGAACCATGGTTATTTTAACTGGTATCACACTGATGGCTTTGGGTCTTCTTGCAGCATACAACAGGTAGCATATGATTGTAGAGTAGTTATTAGACTTGACCTGGACTACCTGTCGAACGTTGAACGATTATACGAATTTAATGACCACCTAACACCCAATCAGAATTGAGTATTTGACAGAAACTTTCTGCGTCTTGTCTTTGTGGGAACATTTTGTGATGTTTGTGATTCCTTGTTGTAGGGTTGTGTATGGCGCCCCACCCAGGTAAATGGCCACCAGCCACCAATGCCAACAGCTCCATGCTGACACATGGAAAGGCAATTAACTAGGATACCCAGGGACAGTCTTTTCAACCTCTCTCCCACTTTAAGCTAAAAGTACCGACATCAGTTTGTATACTATTCAGGTTTTGGTGAACATACACAGAGTTGTGAATTTATTAACAATGACAACACAATGCTGACCTCAGCAAACTTGCAAACTTATTTTCATACACTCTTGAGATGATTGGTTAGGGGGGGTTAGGTCAATGACATGACACCACAGATTTTACAGGTGTTCCCAAACTGAATCATGTCATTCAAGCAGTGCCTGCAGTAATTGCTCGCTTAATCATTTTCAGTTTCAGTTTTCTTTTCAACTCAACCATTAAGTTGCACTTTCTGCAAAGCACACAGAATTGAACACACGATAGATTGACCAGCAAGGGAATAATCACTTGTAGGAAAACAAAAATTCACTGATG
Source organism: Conger conger (assembly GCF_963514075.1). Taxonomy (NCBI): domain Eukaryota; kingdom Metazoa; phylum Chordata; class Actinopteri; order Anguilliformes; family Congridae; genus Conger; species Conger conger. The sequence continues at coordinate 36,405,996 of NC_083767.1, forward strand.
TCAAAAAATTCTAAAACAACAAAGATTTGACAGAGGTCAAGACTCCATCAATACTGCCGATAAAGAAAGTGCTGAACAGAACTATAGAACACTTTAGTGTCGTATATACTCAGTGATCACTTTATTAGGTAGACCTTGTTAATGCAAATATTTAATCAGCCAATTATGTAGCAGCAACGAAACGCATAAAACCATTGGGGATGTGGACAAGAGGTTCAAGATGATTAATCTGATCTTGTGGGCTCCTGCTTCGGCCCTCCGTGCTCAGGATCCTCCATGGTTACGCCAACCCTTCTCCAGAGCAGAAGCACCTGAAAAAACAAGTTTCCTGCAGCCCACGAAACAAAAAGCGTCCAAGTAGAAAAGGCTTTAGAGTTAAATATAGATATAATGTCCCTACATTTCTGTGGAATACAAACAAATTAAAGATGTCTTTCTTGGAGGATAGCTTACAGGGAGCGGGATCAAAAAAAAAAAGACAGGATGAGGATTAATCATTTATGATGGACTGGTTGCAGACATCTCTCCAGGGCAGTGTGTTGGGTTTTTGCCCCAGTCCAGCATGACAATGGATTACAGGTTAATTTTACTCTTAATAAGCTTATCCGAGCTGGGGCTCTCTTGTGACTGGCAGTGGTAATGACTGTAAAAAACTTCTATACAAGCACTATGTTCCCACTAGAGCGTTCATGGCTAACCAAGAGAACTGGCACAGCGCCCTCTGCAGTACTGGAGCAGGGCTACTGTCTATCATCCAGTGACTCTGAGGATAAGTTAAGCCGCACACATACATGTACATGCATGCATATACACACACACACACACATGTATTAACATACACACACACACCTGCACACATCCAAAGTCAGATGAGGTGATGTTTGAGGTGAAAGCAGTTGTTGGTCCCATAAGGTAGTACTGTACAGTGTAGCATCTCACACTTTACAGTGAGCGACTATGAAAATGGATAAGTTTGCAGAAATGTTTTGGTAGAAATCCTCTGCAGGATTTATCTCCACAGCAGAGAGCATCTACTTTACTGACCCCTTCATTGGGTACTCCAACGGCATTATGAGGCAGAATTGACCTGAGCCCAAGAAAAAGAAAAATAACTTCATCATGTACTTTATAACTTTATAAAATGTAATTTTATAACTTTATAAAATGATCTAACACCGAGTTACTGTGTGATTAACTGGTCATTTCTGAGAAAGGGAAAACAGTACTGTGCAATATATACAGTACCGTATATACAGTACTGTGCAAAAGTCTTAGGCACCTGTATAACATTCTGTACAGATAAGATTCTTTCAAAAATAATTCAATGGAAGGTCCTAAATAAACATACTATACATTTTACATTACATTTTACTAATTTGGCAGAATAGTTAAAAACTGAATCAAATCAAAACATTTTTGTGACTACCCTTTGGCGTTAAAACTGTATCACTTCTCACGTCCTGCAGTTCTATAAGACTTTGTATCAGCAGGGAGGTTGTTCCAAGCATGTTGAAGAACTTGCCACAGTTTGGTTGGCTACTTGCTTCTGATCTCAGACAGCCTTGATCAATTTTTTATGTAGAAAGTAGTCAATTGCTTACAGTCCTTTTTTTAATTAAATACAAAAATGTAAAATGAAATCTTTTAGAAAATGAATATTTGGAAATCTCAAATGTGTTCTTTTATACTAACACACACACACGAAAAATCATATATATAATAAAGTCTAGGGTGCCTGCACAGTACTGCACATATATTTTTTTTATATGTGAGCCAAATGTAAACTTTATTTCACATATTTCACACTTACTGTACATGTATCAAATTAATCATAAAGGTGCTAAGGTTAGGGTTGTGAATTCTATTCGTAATTTAATCTGTCATTTTTAAATTTCTGAATAAGATTTTTCCACCAGAGAGTCAGGTGTTTGGTCTGCATGCTAAGGGCTGACGACCAGCTGTTGTAACCGCAGAGCTGGTCAGAGCACCAGACCATCACGTGACAGCCCACAGGTGTGGACTCTCTGACCACCAGGAAGCCTGACCAACAAAAACTCAAGCCAAGGGAGGCCTGTACTGAATACGTACCGTACAACTCCTTTAAGAAAATAAATAAATAAAAAAGGCCCAAAATGGCAGCCTCTTGCAAAATAAGGAAGGAAAGGAACGGTGAAAGGAAGGTTTGCTCTCAAAAGTAATTTATGAGCTGAAAACAGGTCAATACGGAATGACCGGATTGAGTGTTTACTGTCGGCCCTCAGAGGGCACAAGCGGAGACCCTTGCAGAACTCTTCGACGGTTACCGAGGAAACGTCTGGAACCCGCTGTGGAAACCAGGCGCGGAAGCCTGTCACAGCCTTCACCCAGCACATTATATACCTCCAGCCCTGGAGATGTAGCTGCAAGTGCTGGGTGAAGCTCTTTTCCGACTGCTGTCAAGACTGTCAGACATCTTTATTTGCTGGTGTAAATTGTGCTCTGAGTTTGATCTCATGCACCAGTGGTCTATGGATCAATGTGCGTGTGTGTGCGTGCGTGTGTGTGTGTGTGTGTGTGTGCATAAACATGCACATGGTAATGAATCTGAGAAATGAAATGGATGTAGGTAGATTACTTATTCATGGATTTATAATCATGCATTGTATAGACAAAACGTGTTATATCCATTAGTAACATACTAACATAAAATTTTTGTTTTACTTCTAACATGGAGTTAAGTAGGGTCATTTGCTTTTATAAAAATAATAATTAATTTAAAAGAATTTACCAGTTCCATGGTTTCATATTTCCAGAATTATTTATTATATTAGACTTCACTTTATGCATTTAAAACTGTGGTATATCAATGTGATGTCAGTAATCAGTTTCCTCCTTTTTTTTCTTCAAGACACTGTTAGAAACAATTGTTGACATTATTTGGCCAAGATTAAAACAATGTTAGCCTTAGTTATCTGTCGTAAAACATGAATCAGAACTATTACTATTTACTTTGAAATGGACAGATAAATACAATGTACACAAGCTTTCATGGTTCTCCTAGCCTGAATACCAACTGTGCCTTGGTCAACATGATTATAATGTAGGTACAGTGCTGGCTGATGCAACATGCAGACGTTATGTAACACCATATTAGGTAGACCTGTACACCAGCTTGTTAATGCATTTATTTAATTAGCCAATCATGTGGCAGCAACTAAATGCATACAAGCATGCATTGATGGTCAAGAGGTTCAGCTGTTTTTCAGACCAAAAATGGGGAAGAAATGTCGAAGTGACTTTCACCGTGGGATAATTGTTGGTGCCAGACAGGGTGGTTTGACTATCTCAGATGATCTCTGCTGATCTCCTGGGATTTTCATGCACAACATTCTTTTCTGAGAATAGTTAGAAAAAAAAACTTCCAGTGAGCAGCAGTTCTGTGGGCAAAAATGCCTTGAAAGTTTAGAGTAGAAGGACCAGATTTGTCAAAGCTGACAGGAAGGTGGCAGTAATGCAACTAACCACACATTGCAACAGGGGTATGCAGAAGAGCATCTTTAAACACACAACGTGTCAAACTTTTATATGGATAGGCTACAGCAGCAGAAATAGTGTTGTTGTTCGTTTTTTTAATAAGTCTAAAATTGTGTAAGTCTAATAAATACCTAATAAAGTGCTCACTGAGTGTGCTCTCCACTGGTACAGTGAAAAATGAAATGAAAATGACTACGTATTATTTTTTTATATAATATAATATAAATGTTTGAGAATGCAAAAGCATTCTAATGACTGGAACATTGACTGCGTGCTTTGTATCCAGTTATGAAAGTATAGTAAGTTTTTTTCATCTATATCTTTTTCTGTATCTAACTTGCGTTCATATGTAAGTCGTAACATATTTATAATGTACGATCATGAAAAAGAACATGTTTTTGCTTGATTTAATCCTGCCAGGATCTAAGGGAGCTTTGTGACTGCTATTAAATCTGGTACTGTCAAACCTTTTCATATCTGCCAAAGCCATATATTAATATATATTATTATATATTAAATGTATATTAAATGTGAACAAATATGATGCATTTGTGTTAATTATATTGAAATGTCATATTTAGACCCTTCAATACTATAAATTCATACATTTCCTAGACAATGGCAACTATATTTCAGAAAATTTTGCAAGACATATTTCCATGCTCCACAGGCAATGCATCGCAAAAATATTATTCTCATAAATACACTGACTTTAAAAGCCAAATCATATGCCTTCAAATTTACGGAATCCTACCCCCGGGATAAAATAAAAAGAAAGTATTGATGTCGAACAAAAACCACCGGCACAGAAAAGTAAGATTTAGCACTGACATACAAATAAATTGACCCCTTGACATTATCAACCCTGAAAAACAGAAGGGGACCCCATATCAGGAAATTCTGATATTTTATCATATTTCATTTTTTATGACCCTGTACTGTAGATTATCCAAATAAGCAGCAGTGAATAGGCGGAGTTGGCTACACTTCTGCCATGTTTGGGGGCTCCAAAGCTGAGAGACCGATAAGTGGCAGCCTCACACAGACACGGCAGATGATGTATTTAGTGCCTGTCCTCAAGCGGAGACTCGTAAAGAAAGTGTTGTTTGGCGAACGGCTCCTATACGTGTTAAAGGCCTGCTGAAGACTTCCTGGAGCTGGGGGGTTGATAGGAGAATTGGGGGGAGGCGGGTATTTCTTGTTTTGTGGGTCATAAGAGGCAGTTTTTTGGTCGCCTGCTTGCGTAGCCACTTAAAGCCATTTGGAGAAGTCATATTCTGCTCAATTTAAAAACGCCGTTTTCCCACCCTGGGAGAATGGCTGGCTGGAAAATGTACATTTTTTTCCCCTTCTTCTTTTTCTTTCTTTCTTTCTTGCTTCATTATTTCCCCTGTACTGTGGGCCCTAAGCAGCATCCTGAATAAATGTTATGTTTAAGAGTTGGGGATTTTCACCTGGCCTCAGACTGAAGCAGAACCGAGCTGAAAGTGTTCGGTCCAGAGGAGAGGACGGGAGAAGAGAAGCGGGGGTACACTGCTTCAAATACAGGCGCGTACGCACACAGATGCAGGCATGCGCGCACACACACATCGACGCACATGCAAGCATGGGCGCTCACACATACGCACACACACGTGCACAAACACATACAGAAGCACGCACACGCATGCATACACATGCACAGGCACACACACACAACATAGAAACAAGCACATACACACAGGCATACAAATGCACAGGCACACAAAAAGATATGCATGCACACACACTCACACAAGCATACCTACACACACATACACAGGCCCACAAATTGAGAATAATTGTGAATTATATTTTGTGCAAAACATTTTGAGTCATAATGGAAAATAAATTATGAAATAGCTAAAATAATATTATTTCAATTTCTGATGCATGATTGTATTTAAAAATGAAACAGCAAAAAAACAACAACAGTATCACTTCCCACAGAAAGAGAAGAAGCAGGTCAGCATATTTTCTCTGACATAAGTGTGTTTTCTCTCAGTCCAGAGGTCGAGAGCAGACACTGTAAAAAACGATGGATGTACTGCGGGAGAATGCGTAAACCCTAAAGGCGCACGGTCCAGTTCACAGCCCAGCTGTGAATACAGAACCAAAAGGGTCATCCCAGTCTGTCCTGATGAACCACGTCAACGGTCCAAACTCACCACTGCTCACCCCGCTGACGTCTCCACGATGTGTAAACGATGCTCTGACAGCGTAGAGACGCCTGACAAACCCTCTTTCCACCTTCTCTCCATTTCCGTCTTATTTGGATCGCTTCCTTTTCAGTTTTTTTGTAATTTTTTTGGAAGGAGTATTGTAGGCGTCACAATAATAACAAATAAATATGTTTTATAAAAAAAGTTTTTTCTTGGAATTTGGCTAAATATATCTTTCTAATTGCAATTGCAATATGTATAGTTATGAGTGTAGAAAGTGTATAAGGTGAGTATTTTCTGTAATATCTGCACCTGTGTCTCTGTTACAAAACCTTATTGGAGTTCTTGAAAAAATTATTGAAAAGTTATTGCATTATTATGTTATTGTTGTTATATATAATCTCATATATAGGAAAAACACAACTAAGAATATTGGTACCTTAAATAATGTCTGGAAAATATCACATTATTTTAAAATAAATCTTATTCATATTACAATAAGTAGTATGTTTGTGTCATACTGCAGTTTTGTGTAGGCAACCACGAGAGAAAAACTAAATGAGAAAAAACTGAAATTCATGTTTGCAATATATTACTGTGCTCCATGTTAGTGCAGTAAATTAATCAAAGTATTTTTGTCAACATTTTTGTGATAAAGTTTTGTCATTTTTCAATACTGTCATTCATTAATTGTATAAATTAAGTGTATATTACTGATATACAGGTAAAAAAATGTTTTCTGTGTGTTATCTTAAGGCAATATAGTTTCAGTGAAAGTTATAACACACTACAAATATTGGGTGTGTATGCAGGCACGTGTGTGTGTATGGTGTGTGTGATTTAAAGCTCAACAATATAGGCAGGGTTCTCCTTACTTTCCTCCCCAGCAGAGGGCACTCTGTCTCTGCTGTTCTCACAGAAAACATAAACCCCACTACCCACACGTGCACACACACGCGCACATGCCCACCTACGCATGCATGCACACACACAAACACACACACACACACACACACATATGCACACACACACACACACACACACATATGCACACACACAAACACACACACACACACATATGCACACACATACCAACACACACACACACATCCATGTGTGTGTGTGTTCGTACATGTGCATGCGTTTCATATAAAGTAATTATGTTCATCTGCTTTTTAAAAACAATTGTTAGCATTTTGCTCGAGAGAGGAAAACGAAATAATCTTATTTTAACCACACGGACAGAGCACAGGAAACAATAGAAACACAATAAAGGTATGAGCGTTCTATGACTAATGCATTTGACGGGCACGGTAAGTGCAAATCCTCGATCATGCACTTTTTGGTCGAGAAACTGATTTATGCTTGCCTTTTATTGCCATACATTACTGCTTAATGGCGCGTGAGGGAAAAAATGTTTAGGTAAGGATATTGTTAAGTTAAAGACTGAAGTAGACTGCAGTTTGATGTGATCGCTGTTCGGTGCCAAAGCTGTGCAGCATTGCTGGCTGTGTAGACTGCTTTGAGACTGTGTTGTGCTGTGCTGCTGTATCTCTTTCAATGTCTGTCACTCTGTCACTCAATTCTTCTATCTCAAACTCCTGTTTAATACTTCAGAAACATTATACTCTGCCCTTGTCTGGAAGTGCCACTAAAAAAATACCGTAGCTCGTAACAGGCGTGAGTGAGAGGGACTGGCCTGAGATGTCTCTTCCTCAAAGACAGCAAACGGGCAGCTGTCAATCAACATGGGGTTTGGGGGAGGAGGGGGAGGAGGGGGAGGAGGGCCAAGGTGAAGTGGCCATCCGTGTTCGAGGTCTTCTCAGCTGTAACTGCCCCTAAAGCACAACAGCTGTCTGCAAAGTCACTCTCACTGCAAACAGGCCAGGAGAGAGTCTATGAACCCCCGGAGGCTGTGAGTGCCTACATCCCCTGGGAATACTCTCCATGTTCGTAAGCATTCCTGCTAAACAAATTTGATCTTTTTTTTATTTTCAGTATTTGTCTTCCATGCAGCAAAGAAGAACTTAAGAAATGTATTTTGAATTGACAAGTTTCTCAACTTCTCATACATGACTATCAGTAATATGAACACAGAAATACTTTTTTAATGTTTACCGAATCTTTACGGAGCATGCACTGTTCATAATGTTTCTAATGGCATTGCAGGCATGACCAAGATATTTAATTTTCCATGACAGAATATGGCAGCATGAATGCACTTTGGTCTATTTGTACACAGACACTTTTCCATTGGACAGTAGACACAGCTTTCATTTGGACATATTATGGATGTCATTTTTAAAAATATTCCTTAACCATTCATGTACATGGTTATTTACCACCATGTAATAGTACCACACTATAGCAAACATTCCAGAACAAATTGAAACTTGCTCCTGGTTAAGTAATTCCTGGTTTACACCATGTTACAGATCAATTTTTTTTAAAGGTAGGCCAATTCCAGTTCCACATTGTTATAAGAAGATGTGATGAAAAAGCTATGTTGTATAAGGAAACAAACTCATGAATATGAATTCAAATTCAAAAGAAACATTTCCATGTTAATGACTAATTATGAACAAAAACTTTTTTGTTTTGTTTTTTGCTTTTGTTATCAATAAAACTAACCGGCCAGAAAGGAGTTAATGTGTAAAATAAATATTGTGTTTACTTGCAATTCCTATGAAACTTTTTCACTGAATACAAGCTCTTGATTAGACAAGTTTCTCATAAATATGTTGCAGATAGTCTTGTTCATTAGAATTCTTACCATTCCAAGTTTACAGTGCAAGTTACTGATGTTAAATAAAGTTTGACTTTATATGAAGAAATTACACTCACAAATACACACACTACAGGTAATTTTTTCTTGAGTGTACTTTCATTTTTCTTTAACTGCAAGCTCAATCTCACACAGACTGCAGTGTTTTATATTTCAGATTTCCTGACTGGATGCACTAATGACTTGGGTTTCTTCCATACCTCAGCTTCTTTGCTGAATGACAGATTTTCAAGCAGCAAACTTGCGGATGTATATTTGTACGGAAAGATTACTGGACAAATTGTCAAGCCCCCCCCCCTACCCACCCCCCTCATTTTATCGGTTGGCTAAAAAACTCACCGTTCCTGTTTGAGAAGGCAGAGCTGCCTAAGAAAATAGTTGCACTTTGCCTATTTAACGTACTAAAAATATTTCTTCTGTTTTAATTATGTCAAACCTCCTTCTCAGAAGCAAGCTTGACATAAATCGAAACTTTATGCTGCCCTCGCGAACGAAGTGTTTGATTAATAAAGAGACCCACTGTGTTCAAACATACAAGCTGGGCAAGTCCCATTTGAAGCAGAAGCCGCGAATGGAGAATTGCTTTGCCACTAGCGGCCACAGAGGAGTTGTACATTGCAGACTTACCCTACTGTAGAGGAGGGGGGAGCAACATGGCTAGCAGATATAATGAGACATTCAGTGACCCTGCGGTCCCCCCCCTCCCCCACACCCCCTCCCGCCCGTATCACAGAAGGGCTTTGGTCAGAAAGTAGCCTTAGATCACACGACCGTTTTTCTGGCTTCTTTGATCTGATGTTTGCTGCTGTTCATTGAGCCCACAAACCCCTCCACTCGATTACCCAAAACCCCGGAGCCGTGATCGTCATTTACCTGCCCGGTTTGGTGTCTTCTTGTTTTTATTTATATTCCGCTCTGATTTAAAACCGACCAATCGGCTCCTGAAGTGCAGGCGCAATGAAAACAACAGGCCTTACAGCTCAGCTCAGAGACCAGGCAGCCTGCTGAGAACTACTTTTTTCATTTTCGTATCTTTACAACACCAGAAATTGTTTGGTAAATTACAATCGGAGTCAGTGTTTTTAGTGTCCTGAGTTGCGTTATTTATGCATTATTCTATGAATTTGTTTTTCCTTTCAACATTTAGTTTTCCTTTTCCTATTTCACCTTCACTATGAATGTATTCTGCCTAGATGCGCCCCTATGTAGGTGTGGATGGTTCAGGGTGGTGACCAATCACCCCTTGTGGCTGTTTCCATGGCAACAAAACATACAAAAGTGATGTCATGAACAAAAGGTATATATCTGCCAGGAAAGACGTGACGGATGTATGACAACAGAACATTCTGCAAAGACGCGTTACAATAACTAACGTACAAAAGTTGTGCTGAAATTCCCAGGGTGACATGGTTCATAGAGATGATTAAATCAGGTCTCCCTTGGAACAGCACTTCAACTTTGTGGATGACTGTGTACACTTAAGGAATTATTTCTAAGTAATCACTTTTGTGCACTTCTAAGTGCTTCTGTCTGTTCATCAGCAGGACATATTTTTGCCCAGCTATATGATAAAGATGTTTTGCTTAAGCTTTGATTCCACAGGAACATGAAGAATATGTGCATGGCTGGAATGTAGAATGTGATAAGCACATAGTTTTCACACAAAATTCTGAGAGCTTGCAGCTTTTTTTCTGAGAAAGCACCATACTGATGTATTGGGAATACTCTCCACGCTGCACATACTGTAATAAATTGTGTGGATTATTTCCTCAGCAATTTTGATTATACTTTTTCCTCAACAACCTGTATGTAAGTTAAATAATTAACCATAGGTAATTGAGGTAATTGCAAAGTAGACCATGTGCTGGCTGGCCCTGGTTCTGCCACTGCACTGTGTGTGTTTTTTGTCACCTCATCTGAGGAATGAACATGCTGTTGATTTTTCTCAAAGGATGGTGTCAGTTTATTCTTTCCCAAACATTGGATCCCTGTTGAAAAGAGAGAGAGAGAGAGAGAGAGAGAGAGAGAGAGAGAGAGAGAGAGAGAGGGAGAGAGAGAGAGAGAGAGAGAGATAAAGGGAGGGTGAGAGAGAGAAAGAGAGAGATAATAGCAAGGCAGTTCACTGAATATTGCTTATCTGGAACAATAGCCTATGTTTCGGAACATGTTTTTATGAGCCAGAAGATGGCACCAGGACTGTTTTGTCAGAATAATCAGAAGGGTAGAGCCAAACTAAACAGTCCAACATAGCAACAGGGCCGATTCTAATTTCAAATATGGCTGGCCTATGTCAAATATAAGGCTTCCGAGACAATTTGCATTTCAACATGACTAGAAATGTTATAAATAAATCTGTAAGCCATTTATTGATACTGTTTTCAGTTTATATAAGCGATTAACCACCTTCAAAGAATGGTATGATACACACTACCACATGCATGACGATGTCACTTTTGTTCCTCATTCTTTTTTATTCTTTCAAACAACCTTTCATTACTGGACGGGTAAAGTTGGAGATTTCTTCTAATGTGGTATGAAGCCAAAGCGTTGTGACCACGTCAATAACAGCAGGACCATGACAAGCAGAAGCTGCTATGGCTTAATGGGTTAGCCTATTTAAGCCACATCTGTAGCAAGTTTCTGTCATGGGAAATGAGAACTGTACTTTGTAGTTTTATAACCACTTTGATGTAAACGTGATGTGCTGATGTTTGATTGTTATCTTTGAGTAAATAATTCATTTAAATAATTAGGCCTTAAGTGATTTTTCCTCACTCATCCCACAGTCATTGGTGGAATAAACAGATGTGTTGAATGGGAATGAGAAAGGGGGAGAATACTTGTATCCATTATGTAATTTTAAGGAAAATGCACATAATTTGAAACTAAACTAATTTTGTGTAAATGATTAAACTGCACAAGTGAAAACAAAAAGGGATTAGGTCTCCTAAATTATGGAATTTAAAGCAAGCATTACACCACTATTTGTGAATGCTGACATGCTTGTTCACCTTCAGTGAAAAAAAAAAAAAAACAATATTGCGCCATTTTACCTGATGCACATAAACATGACAAACTGTTTTAAACAGGGGTGATGATTTTGTGAACGCAATGTCAGAACAGACGTTTGATTATGATCTCACCTTCATTTTTGCTCTGTTCATTCCATTCAAATAATCCACTCACTGACTAACTTGCGGAGAACACAGTTCCTATTCGCAACGGATCTATGACGTCTCGCGTAAAGAACTCGGTTGGAGAGAGCCAGACACCGCCAGCCTAAGTGTGGACGTAAATAAACTCCATTATTCGTGCGATCCCACGGCTCTCCCCAGCGCTGGTGTCACTCGCTCGAGTAAACACGCTGCTTCCTGTGAACACTTCTAGAGCGCTCGCAATTAGATCAGCCACAACAACGCTAAATCATCGCTCCCGTCTCATAAAACGGCGCTGAAAACAGAGAAGCGAATGCACAGCGTCAGACTAACCCACACAGAAAAAGGTAAATGAATAAAGGGTATCGTGCATAGGCTTGCATATATTTTTTTTAAATTACTGCCAAGCTCGTTCTGGGAATAGACGTAACTTGCTTAGCGCACAAAGTACACAAATGTAACTAATTAAACACGACAAACTGTTTCCACACAAACAGTGCGATGTTGGTTTTTCACCGTTCAGCGTTAATGGTTACGTCATTTTAGATTCGAACGGAGTCACATAAGTGATTCATAGCACAGAGGAAGCATGAATGAAGTATGAGGATGAATGGTCTCTAGGTTTATAATTTTTTTATATTCATGTATTCTTTCTGTATTCCCGAAAATGAATAATTGATCATTCATTTTGGTTCATTCATGTGAATATATAATAATGATCATGTCACATCTTTGTTGGTTTAAAATGCATTTAAAAAGCAAAATTCCAGTTTACGAAATATTTGTGAGAGTATGTAAATAACATAAAACTCCTTAATTGCATATGTTAGCCTATTTTTGCGAATGCATGTATTATTTCATCTGAAATATCAAAATTAAATTTTTTGAGGATTATTGAAAATACATGACAAATGATGGAAGCATAAAAATAAATATGTACACTATTATTATTATTATTATTATTATTATTATTATTATATTTTCACCCAAGGTTATAGGTGAGCTGCGTGTGTTTGCTTGAACCTACCCACACTGCAGGCAGACTAATGGCACAGGCTCAAATCTAAGTGAACTGCAGAGAATTCCTGCGGCGGCTGGTTATTCTATGAAGACAGACCACTGACAGGACCACCTAGTCCCTGCATGTTTATTGTTGGAGAATGTGTTTGGGGGGACAGAAGCTGCCTTTGGGTTTTACAGTGGGGTGGGGGCGAGGTGGAGGGAATTTGGGAGGAGGAGGAGGGGTGGCGGGGGTTGTGGCGGCAGCGGGCCGTTAGGTACCGCGGGCCCAGCGTCTCTCTCTCCGCCAGGGTCCAGGGCCGGACTTCTTCGAAGGTGTCGGTGTTATGACATGTGTGCCTCTCCGGTGTTTTCTCTCACAACAAGTGCACTTCATCTTTCCGGGTGGTCGGGGCTCATAAAGAGGGCTTGATTTACACGCCAGGTTCAAAACCGTCCACCTTCTCTCTTCCTGTTTCACTTACGGGCCACTTCCTGTGCGGCCGGCCCTCGCTCCCCCGACGATAAATAAGACGGAGGAGGATTAGGAAAGCTGAAGGAGTTTAAAACAAACTGTCTAACAATGGCTGTTATTTACTGTGGATCTGCTGAGGTTAGCCCTGCTGCATCCAGGCCTGGCATCTCTCCCACTGTTAGTATTTAATGCTCTGGTAGTGTAGTGTACATGTGTCTTTAGCAACACAGGGAGAGTCTTAGAGTGTATCCTTCACTTCTTAAGTTTATGAGTCTCATAGCATAGATTTAACATTTACCATTAGCATATGACAGTCTCATAGTTCATCTTACCACACCCGGGTGAAATATGTAATTGTTTTGTATTCAAATACTATTATGCACTTGCTTGTCTGGTGTATTGGAACCGATTAAATACTCTCTAGTGCAAACCCCGCTTTCTGGTCCTCTTGGTTGGCCCGGTTGCACCAGGCAAGATTGAGCACAGAAAAGCATTTGAATTCAAAACAATTATTTGACCCCGGTCTGCATCTGACCCATTTCCAGTAACTTACTGGCTGAGTGCCATAGTGTAGATTGAACAATTTCAGAAACATGTGACAGTATTATAGCACAGCTTATAGTTTTACGCTAAAAATGTCATGGTGTAGTTTCTGCACTTTCACTGGAGGACTGTTTCTCATTGTCCTGATTGCGAAGCCATTGTAATTGGTGTGAGCTCTTGCTCTGGCCTTTCAGATCTACATCAGGGGCACAGATCAGTGCCAGCGTAGTGATGGCAGGCCCCTTTTATGTCTGCACGACCCATCACGGCTGTTTAGCCGAAACAAGCACTGCGTGCCCGAGATGTCCCGTGTCACTTTCCTCTGTGACCGCAAAGGCCCACTGATCCCATACAAGAAGCACTGCAATTAATGTCACATCGTCTTTTTCAGGCATACGCAGTCAGGAACATGAAGTAAAAGAGGTGGCATGGTACAATATGGTGCTTGACTAGGACTTGGTGGGTTGCTGGTTCAAGCCCCAGTGTAGCCACATTAAATTCAGTGCTGCTGTTGGGCCAAGAGCAACATTGCTCCAGGGGGGATTGGCCCCTGCTTGGTCTAATAAGCTGTGGATGGATAAAATCAGCTAAATAACTTTAATGTAATGTAATGAATCATGTAATGGGGCTCATAGAGCTAATCAAGGATGAAGCTCATTTGTTGCTTTAGTTTGGGAATGTTGTCTTGCTATAAGATGACGCACCATCTAATGTGTTTCGAAGCATTTTGTTGAACTTGAGCAGATAAGATGCTTCAGTACTTCAGAATTCATACTACAGCTATGAGAAGTTACATCATCAATGAAGACAACTGAACCAGTACATGTGGCAGCCATTCATGCCTAAACAATTATGCACCCAACATCTTTCGCAAATGGTGTTTTTTTTCCAGAACGCTGAAGGCTTTTAGGTACTTCTTATCAAACTATAGCCTGGCCATCCTGTTTTTGTGGCTAACGAGTGGTTTGTATCTTGCAGTACAGTAGACACTGATACATCCACACCTGCCACCTGAAGAGTGTTTCTGATCTGGCACTTATGTATAGATTGTATAGACATTGTTGTTTTTTATTGGCTGTTGTATTCAGGGTATTCTAGCTGCCAACTGTGGTATGCTAGTTTGGTAGTTGATTGTACTCTTAAAGGGTTCTGATTTTCTGCATGTTTACACTAGGACTCAGAACTATACTGTCCTCTCAGGTCCTCTTGCACTTGTTCTTGTGTTTAATTTGCACTTTGTTGTACGTCGCTCTGGATAAGAGCATCTGCTAAATGCCATGTAATGTAATGTAATGTAATGTAATGTAATCTGTCGGTGACACGTGTTTGCCTGTTCATTATGGGGAGAATTCAAATGTAAAGGTCCTCTTTGGCTCACCAGGCCCTTTGCGATTTCTGAGCTCACCCGTGCACTATTTCTTCTTAATGGTGTTCCAAACAGTTGATTTTGGTAATCTTTTGGTTTGGTCTGAGTCTGACTGTTTTTCTTTTTCTTTCTTATTTCTCAGCCACAATATGGCCTCCTTGACTTTCCTGGGTGGAACTCTTGTCCTCATTTTGGCAAATTCCAATAACTCCAAATGCAATCAAAAGCCTAGAATTAAAAACAGATACTGACAGCTCTCTTAAACCTGTGTGTGTGCCTTATCATTGTACCTACATATTCTGGTTACATATTAACACATTATCATGTTATGATTCTGATTAATATATAAACCCATTAGCTGTGATAGAAATGTATGGCATTAACAAATTGATAACACATTAATATTGATTATACATATTACTGCTACAACACTACTGATCCACGTTACTTGGCTCAACAGACATAATTAACACTAAAAAGCACTATGTGACTTGTCATATTACATGTGTCCTGAACTCAAACATTTTACCCCCCATTTCATAACTATCAACATACAGAAATTTGAACAAAAAACAAATCCTGGAAATCCAAGTCTCTGCTTCTTATGAAAAGAAATAAAACTGCTACTGCCAACATATTCTTACATTCATAATGTCAGCATTAAAAACATGCAAATATGATGAGTGAAATGAGAGAGAAGCCAGGATTCAAATCAGCATTTGCCCTCTCCGGTGTCAAATGATTGAATACAAATTCTGTTGAGGCTTTTTTCATAAGCCAAATCTGTCAAGTTTAGTGATCACAGGAATGAGCTCAGTGAACTGTCATTGTGAAGAAGAAGAAGAAGAAGAAGAAGAGGAAAAGAAGAAAACGTAAAAGGTTGTCATGTAATTTCAAGTGAAAGCTAAGACCAAATGTCATTTGAGCCTGGCTAAAGAGTTTTTACGATGAGGGGATGAGTATATTTCAACTGTCAGTGCTTCATATGGTCAGCGTTCACCCGAACACCTGGATGGGATTAAAAACAGTAGTGTCAGCCATTCACCCTCCGCCTAGAAGACTTTGAGACATGACTCTACGGTAGTGGAGTTTCCTTACAAAGAATGTTCCATGTTACAAAGTCCTCAACCCCTCCTCCCAATAGAGAACAATAAATAGGACTCCACTGTCCGCTTAACTGACATGATGAAGACAACTATTCCCCCAGATATAGGCATGACTCTCTCACCAAGCAGACTATGTGGTGAGTACCATAGATATCTTTAGATCGGAAAATCCAGAACTCCTCACCCGCTTCTGTTTCGCTAACGCGCTGCTGAGAAATGACGCAGATATTCGCTGCGAGTTCTTGGCCACCCTGTGCGGACTAGCAAATAATTGGACGGTGTAGATCGGTAGGAAAATATGCTGCGGGGAGAGACTGAGACAGCTGGGAAGGCCGGGTTTGATGACAACATGCTCTGATATAGTATATTTCCACAGGAAAACAAACGGGTTAAGAACATAACGTATGTATGAAACCACAAAGCTATCGGTTTTTGATTTCTGAAGATGGTAAATTGAAAGCACCCTACTTCCAGACAAAGCTAATAAGAAAAAGCATAACCAATCAAATCAAATCAAAATGCTGCTACTGAAGAAGGAAGAGTGATGTAGTACAAATTGAATTAACAGTGGTGCTTTTGAGTGTGATCTGCCTCTGCTGGCACTGGGTTTAATAAATGTGTGTGACAATACAGATATTATTATTCTTATTATTATTATTATTATTGATGTTGTTGTCATTAGAAGTAGTATAGTGGTATCAGTAGCAGTAGGCGTGTAATATTAGTGGTAGTTCTAGTAATAAAAGCTGTTTGCCAGATAAATATGAAAACATATTACATATTACAGTCCTCATGTAAATTTAAACATTAGAAAAATGCACTACCTAACATTCTTCCAGGGCACTTAATAATTATGAGATAATAATATATCATTATTTGAAAAACTTTCAAAGTCTTTCCATGCTTCACAAGAGCAATAGCTTTAAATATAACACCACATAAGTATGCCTTTTAGTGGTTGATGCTTTCTATTATTGCATTTTATATTGCTTGTATTCTTAAAGACCCAATCAAACCGTTTTTAGTACAGAACCTACAATATATTCTTGGCTATCAACATGTTATGACTAAGATTAATATATCAACTCCTACTCCTAAATTGCAGAACTTTCTTCTATACATATACAGTGAAGAAAACCAGTTCTTAAAAAAAATATCCATGATCACCATACCGCTATCATTGTAAATGTGGGTGGTTTCCAGTTTTAAAGAGAGGGATGTTACACTAGGCCTCGCCTTGTAAAAGCTAGGCCTTGGAAAAAAAACGTTGCTATTACAGCACACAACATGTCAGTTTACTTTCACTTAAATGCTGTGGGGGATCTTTATGTACTTCTTACACATTTCAGACGGCATTCCATTCCCGGCCGTTCCTCCTGTGGGGCTCCTCCTTTCCGCTCGCTGTGAGGCTGGGGCTGGGTCTTCACTCAGTTTGGGTAAGGGAGAGTAAAACATAAAAGCAAAACATTAATACCCTTTTCCTTCTTTCTCTCTTTCTGCGTCTTCCTCTGTACTTCTAGAACAATCCGAATGGGTTTGCAATTGTACAGTAAAACAAAAAAAACTGAATGTGAATTTTTTTTTTTTTTTTTTTTTTTTTTTGGGAGGTTGTAAGGCTGTAGTCAAACCTACGGCTCGCCAGTTGAGCTCTTGAACAATTCATCGAAATACTTAGTGAAACTGCTGTTGGGAGAGTGGAAAGTGCCAAACGGTGAGGCCCCCTTGCCGGCGATGAAGGGTTGATACAGGGAGGAAGTGTGTCTGCAACACAAACACCTCTCCTGCCAGTTTTAGAGTGACACTGACCATGTAATCTGCCTTCACTGCCAGCACCACTAGCATAAAAGTGGCTCACATCTCACTGCACAAATAGGAAAGCCCTTATACTGTGTGACCAATGCCAATAGCCCACGTTGTGATGATGTTCCTACACAAATATTCATGTTGTAAACTACGTCCAAGACTCACAGCAGACGAGGAAACCTGCGTTAGATCACTTGTAAATGCCCAGAGGTTAGTAAACTTTAAAAAAAGTTATTTCAAAAAGGCCTTTCACTGGCCCATTAATGATGGGCAAACCTCTTAAGCCTTTTCATATTGGGGAAGTAGTTTGTTAGGTATTTCTGATCTCCGCAACAAACAAAAAAAGCACAGAATGAAACTAAACTCTCTCCCCATTAGTTAAATTCACAGGGTTGGTTTTGGTTCCAAGGTAATTAACATGTTCACTTTCATGGCCTTTTCCATTTCATTAATTAAAGCAAACATTTGCAAAAGTGCTTCTTGAATAATACCATGACATTCAAGGCTGTTTTTTCAGAAGGTGTAATGTATGCGCAAAGGCGTTTTATAAATGAGGTTTTCTTTGCTAAGTGTCTCTGTCTGTTTATATATGTCAAAGTTCATGATTGACTGTACAGAAAAGAAAAACACTTTAAAAGCTATATTGTCAGAATCTAGGAATAAATTAAAGGTTTTGATGAACAAAAGTTTGATCCTTCAGACCTCTTGCAGCCTCTTGACGGCTGCTTAATAATATCTGTTGTCCAAAACAGTTGTTTATTTAACATAACTGGAACTGTTTTGCATGTCTATTGTAAACTGATACACAAGCATTTCCTCGGATTTCCTCTAACATAGACACATGCAAGGCCTCCTACTCCTCCTAGTATAATTAGGCTTCAAAACCACAGAACAAAAAGAAGAAAGAAGCCCAGCCCATAAACACCTTCAGTGTACAGTAGTAGCCACCATGCACAAGGTATAGAACCAGGCCTGTGCTCTTCCACAATGTTTTATTACTGCTTTAGCATTTCCACATTTCTATGGGCAAGGCCTAATGCCATGTATACAGTTTTAGCATGACCCACGGATTAGAAGCTCAAAGACATCTTAAAAACACAGTGCTCCAGGACACATACAGGGGCGGCCTGTAGTGGTTAAGGTAAATGACTGGGACATGCAAGGTCGGTGGTTCTAATCCCGGTGTAGCCACAATAAGATCCGCACAGCTGTTGGGCCCCTGAGCAAGGCCCTTGACCCTGCATTGCTCCAGGGGAAGATTGTCTCCTGCTTAGTCTAATCAACTGTACGTCGCTCTGGATAAGAGCGTCTGCCAAATGCCAATAATGTAATGTATGTAACATATATAAAACCAGCATCCATTTATGCATTACAGGCTTCTGTTCTTCATGCTGTTAGGCAGATCTGGGCCGAATACATATGGCGTTTGAAATACTTCAATCCTTTATTTGCTGGTAAAATTGGAAAACATGCCAGCACATCCCTGAACATTTTCAAGAGAATATGGTCAAGCCAAAACCTACAATTGTATTAAAGTATTCTGTTCTGAATGTTGATGAAAATATTTTCTTATATTGTCAGCAACCTTCAAGAATGCACTCGTGTCTAAATGTATTATTACTATTTGACCCAGGTTTGATGCATGGTCCATGCTCTTGCCAATGCTAAATAAGCTTCTCAACTAGCTTCTCAACTCCGGCTTGTGTCCAGTGTGTGTTTTTTCTTTTCTTTCTATTATTGCCGTTGTGTTTTTCTACGTCCCTCTCTGCTTCATGTGGGAAACTGCTGCTGGAACATTGTGATGTTGAACAGTCGATTTTCCTCAGCCCTACTGAGGAACTTTTGAAACCTGACACTGAACACGATTCTGGTGAGAGTTTTGTGACCTGTTTAATATCTCCACTGCAACTTTGCCCGTACAGCAGAAACGATGCAGATTTCACGGTGTGAGATTTCAGCATGACCGGTATAGCTTGTCAACAACAGGTGCAGAATCCTTTTTGGGAGCTCGCAATGTCTATTATCAGGGTTAATCAGAGCTGAAATTGTTCCATGTGTCCGAGGCTCGTGTTATCCCGAGTAATGGCTGTCTAAAGTCTGTCTAAGCTGAAAGGATCAGTTAAGAAAATAAATAGAATAATGTAATGTAATGGTTTTAAACTGAAACAGAGCCTCAGAGGTCAGCGAAGCACAACATGTGACACTTCTTACCCATAAGATCCTCTGAATTTCGACCAGCAAGCTCGACTTACCCAGCACCTCGGCTGTTATTACGCGCAAGCCTATTCCATCAGTCCTGATTGCTTTGTCATAACATATCAGAAACACAGAGCATCAAAAGTTGAATCCTTTCGTAAATTCAGTTAGAAAGTTTTAAATCCGTTTTTTTTTTTTTTTTGCATTTGATATCTTGATATCTGTGGAACTTTCAAAATGAAATAAAATCTCGACAGCTTAAGCAGTGGTCTGTTGGAAACTTGGCGTCAGGCGAAAGTTTATTTATACTCTGCGTGTGTCGAGTCCAGCTCACAGTTGGGTGCATTCGCTTCTATCAAAAGCTTCTTTTTCAGACCCGGTTTTCTTTTTTTTCCATTTTAGTTCCTTTCCACATCGATGCCAACCCTGCAGTGGATGCTAGCAGCAACCGTTACTGCAAATGGACCATTTCTTTTTGGACTCCTTTTTCATAAAATCCCATCATTCACAGTCTCATTATAGTCCATATTTGTAAAATTCTCTCAGAATTTGCATGCTGGGTACTTCATGTCATTGTATTTCGGATGACAGACACCTTGGTTATAAATGCTCTCATCCAAAAAGTTTCCTTAGATCTTCACTATATCTGTGGAGAAGTATCTAAAGCATCAAAGTTTTACAGACAAAAGACTAAAGAGTTTTTCTTTATGTTCTTGACGTCTTTCTTTAAAATGTTTTCGAGTTGCATGGCATGGCTTCATTGCATGGCATCAATAAAATATCAATGATGAATTCATATAAATATTGAACTGTTACAAGTTCAGCTGAATATAGAGTATAACATTAAAAGCTCCTCAATAATGTTTAGAAATAAGAAGACACTGTCAGACAAAAGTCAGAAATATATTTTGTTTTTTTTTACATTTTTTATTGCTTCACAGGAAGTTACGTGACAGCAGGAAGTAACATAACAGGGTAACTGGTCAGAGCTGAGATCTCTTCACTCTAGGATCAAATCCAAAGCATGCCAGTGCCGATGATAGCCTGAGCACAATTTGCGATTGCATTGCCCAGGGTATGGGAGGGTTCAATCGGTCAGGGGGCCAAGTTTCATCACTCGCTACTGACCCCTGCTGGTTGACTGGGTGTCAGTGGACTGCATGACAAAGCCATATGGTAAATGGTTGGCAATTTATATAGCGCCTTTATCCAAAGCGCTGTACAATTGATGCTTCTCCATTCACCCATTCATACACACACTCACACACCGACGGCGATTGGCTGCCATGCAAGGCCCCAATCAGCTCGTCAGGAGCAATTGGGGGTTGGGTGTCTTGCTCAGGGACACTTCGACACAGCCCGGGCGGGGGATCGAACCGGCAACCCTCCAACTGCCAGACGACTGCTCTTACTGCCTGAGCCATGTCACCCCATCATATATGAAAGGTCTTCCTCCTACTCCACCATACGCAAGCTTGGCTGTGGGCTGTGCTGTGTAAAGAAGCAGGCTGGTGACATCATGTGTTTCGGAGGGGAACCGCCAATGTTTACAGCCTCCTGAATCAGCAGTGGAATCGCTCATAAATATGGCTGTGGTTGCAGATAACTAACTGACCATTCCAAATTAGGGTAGGAATTGGACACATTCAGCCACACACTTGCCATCGATATGATTTAAAAAGTAATAATTAACTAGTCACTTCACTCTATGTAACAGGAAGAATTATATGTCTTATGACCAAAACCCTCAGATCCCACTACACAGAGGAAGTGGAACAGGTCCCAGTGGCATACTGGTTTCTACTAAATTCCTATCACATACATTTTTCTTTAAAACCAGAGCAGATTTACAATATATTTTTGTTTGTTGAGAGAGTATTGGAACGTACTGGAACCAGGAAAATATTCATTTCTTTATTTTTTAAATTCATGATGACCCCTGGAGTTCTGCCACTTGGAGCTCAGGAAATGTAAGAAAAGTAGGTCTACCATGGTAACCCCACTCCCCCACCACCCACCCTCCCTTACCAGTAATGAATGGGGCACTATGCAGGGAAAACCAACTTGGTCTTTTTAGAGTCTCAAAAAATAATTTTTGGGACCGAAAGTCTTTTTCGCAAGCCAGTGAAATGGAGAGGGATGCACTGACTCGTGCTTGTGTGTGTGTGTGTGTGTGTGTGTGTTTTGTTTTGTTTTCCTGTTATTATCTGTGGCCAGGCCACACTGGTTCCATTGCCAGATGTACGCTGACGCATCAGGGTGCGTCAACAGTGGTGACACCTCTCACCCTCACCCTCCCATCACTGAAGGCCCAGGTCAGAGTCTCCGCAGTTAGCCACAAGAGAAACGCAACTACCTTGCTCTTAATTTGATGGCCTACGACTGCCAAAGCATTCATTTATATCTCTCTCCCATCACAGTGATTGGTTCCCTTGCTTTCTGAGGCAAATCTGCTCCTGGTCATTTAAACATGGGATCTGCAGGCCTAACAAGGCATATTATTGTTATTATTATTATTATTATTATTATTATTATTATTAGCATTATTATTATTAGCATTATTATTATTATTATTATAAATAGAGTAATATGCCTGAAATGGAGTGTAAGTATATAACAGAGAAAACACAAAAAAGTCCTCTGAAAGTCTGGGAGTGTTTAGAATTTAGGCATGAGCTCCCTGCCCAAAAGAGGAAACATGCTGGTAGAATCTCCAGAAAATACGTATAAGCAGTGACATTAGTTTTGTGTCCTGGGATCCAGCTATAACGGCCAGCCAGTTGACATAGAAAAGGTATTATTTAGTAAGCTTATAACATGGTACCTAATTAATGGTACGGAAAGCTGGCCAGCCACTGGTTAGCCACCAAGGCTAAACCTCTCTTTCAAAACCCAGCTCACCACTGTAGTAGCCAATTGTTTCCTCTTTCCTTCCCTCCTCCTTCTATTGGATCATAGAGTATATGAGTTCAGAGTATTGGACACTTACCTTTCAGACACAAAAAAAAAAAGGCCACACCCAGAACAGGCCTGAGGAGTTTGTAGAATAACAAATACAAGTAGACAAGCACTGTATGGGGCAGAAATGAACACAGACACAGGTTGCCAGTGTGTCATAGTAATGACTGAGCATGTTTGTTTTATAACATTTTCAAGGTGAAAATCGTGCCTAGTATGCCTTTAACATTTGTCAAATGAGTAATAATTCTTACCATTACAACTTGCTGGGTTTCTGAGAAAATGGCAGGTTCACTTTTTCTCTGAACTGGGAGAATATTAACAGGATAATTCTTTCCTCCGCTTAGAAGCAGCCCTACGAGGCCTGCCACGCAGAAAGTACGAGCCGTGTTTTTAATTCGACTTGAAGAGTAAGACCTAACACAACGCCGCAGAATTTCAGCGAACAGTGGGGGACTGTTTTTGCAAATGCGCAGTGCACATCCTTTAAGTGTTGTTTTAGAAGGGGCCTGGGCCGCGGCCCCTGTGTTTAACACACAATACGCCCCGGCGCAGCTCACGTCGCGAGCGACTGTGAATAAAATCGCGAGGGGGTCATTCCTGTTCTCTCACACCCTGGTGGTCCTTCACGCACCGCCCCCACCCCCACCCCCCCCAACCCCGAGTGTGTGGCTGACCTCTCCCTCACCGTTGTGCTCATCTGCTGGGTCTCAAATTGGCTGTGCTGCCTCTATTAGCCTCTCCAGCTGATCCAACACACCCCGGCGGCTTTCATCCACAGGCCCCCAGACGGGAGCGCGACTCTGGGCCTCACACGTGGAGCTTGTGTGCTGAACAATTGCAGCGTGTATGCCGGACTCTACCTCGCCGCTGTCTCTGCGCTGTGCGCCGGACTCTACCTCGCCGCTGTCTCTGCGCTGTGCGCCGGACTCTACCTCGCTGCTGTCTCTGCGCTGTGCGCTGGACTCTACCTCGCCGCTGTCTCTGCGCTGTGCACCGGACTCTACCTCGCCGCTGTCTCTGCGCTGTGCACCGGACTCTACCTCGCCACTGTCTCTGCGCTGTGTGCCGGACTCTACCTCGCCGCTGTCTCTGCGCTGTCACTGTGCACTCTTTTTATGCAGTGTGCAGTGTCCGTGCAGTGTTTGCATGTGTCTGTCTGTCTGTGTGTGCAGACTTTGTAAAGTGTAGTACACTGTCTCTATGCACTGTTTTTATGTGTCTGTCTGTGTGTGCAATCTTTGTAAAGTGTAGTACACTGTCTCTATGCAGTGTTTTCATGCATCTGTATACTATGCCTGTGCAGTCTTTAAAAAGTGTATAAGTGCACTGTCTATTCAGTATTAAATATGTGCAGCATACAGTATCTGTGCAGTGTTTATATGCAGTGTACAGTATCTGTGCAGGGTTTTTAGCAGGGTACAGTATCTGTACAGCATTTATGTGCAGTGCACTATATCTGTGTAGTGTTTATGTGCAGTGTATAGTATCTGTGCAGTGTTTTTAAGCAGTGTATAATACATCTGCAGTGTTTACATGCAATGTACAGTATATGCACAGTATTTTTATTCATGTATAGTATATGTGCAGTTTATGTGCAGTCTACTGCATCTGTGCAGTGCTTATGTGCAGCGTTTGTATGCAGTGTCCAGTAAGTGTCCAGTGTTTATGTGCAGTGTTCCGTATCTGTTCAGTGTTTTTATGCAATTGACAGTATCAGTGCAGTGTTTTATGCAGTGTACTGTATCTGTGTAGTGATTATGTACAGTATCAGTGCAGTGTTTTATGCAGTGTACCGTATCTGTGTAGTGATTGTGTACAGTGTACAGTATTAGTGCAGTGTTTTATGCAGTGTACCGTATCTGTGTAGTGATTATGTACAGTGTACAGTATCAGTGCGGTGTTTTATGCAGTGTACCGTATCTGTGTAGTGATTATGTACAGTGTACAGTATCAGTGCAGTGTTTATGTACAGTATACAGTATCTGTGCAGTGCTAATGCAGTGTTTGTGCACACTATCTCTGTGCAGTGTCTTCCTTCTCTTGCACGTAATGATTCCATGCAGTTTATCTGCAACAGATTTATTTTGTCTTTTGCGTTTGCGTTTCACTTAATATAATTTCCTTTGCTGATTATTCTCAAATTCAAATAGTTTTTGTTTTTAGCTATCATTGAAGTTCATTTATAGTATAGTAAACTAAAACTGCATTGTTTATAACCATTGTTGTTAATAAACATTATACAATAGTAAGTTCTTGGCTCATATTGTGATTGGCTGAGGGACATTTTTGGTAGCGCCATTATTTCAGGAAAGTCACTCCTAACTTGAATTTGAACCTGAGTTACTGTATTATTCTCGGTCGCTGCACAGTCAATATCTCATGGCAAGGCACTCCTTCTGTATTATTGCATAATTATAACATCGCTTTGTTGAATGGTTGATTCTGATTGGTCACTTCAGACATTCTGCTGTCAAACATAAGAATTTGTACCATGCTCTGGGTGAATACTCGATCCTGATTAGATGTGAGGTGGTGATTAAATTTGTATAATCCATCAATTTTTGGCAGGAAAAGTTTAATTACGGTTCAAAATTAATATCTGTCGCACATTTTGGAATAGACAGATGCTGCTGCAGAATGAAATTGACAAGAACTCAAACAAGCCTTATTGAAAGCTTCTTTTTTTAAAATCTGTGTAATGTTATTAATGTTCCTGTGTTGCTGTATGTGGGCATAATATTATGAAGAGGAGCAGTTGTAATGACAGAGAAAGGGTTATTCTTTTTGGGTGTGTGTGGAAGAGATTGACAGTGATAGTCAGATAGATAGAGAGAGAAAGAGAGAGATAAAAGAAAGAAAGAGAGGTGTGTGTGTGTGTGTGTGTGTTTGTGTGTGTGTCAATGTCCATATTCTGCAAGAAAAATGTAGTTCCCAGTTGGGAGTACAAGTACATATTGAAAGGGGAGGGGTGTGGTGTCTCAATCCAAAGATGATTCATGTTTGAGTCAAATTTGATCCACAGAGCTACACACAACATTTCAATGCTACATGCCATACTATTCACAGCCAATATTGTCTGCCGGGTCAAATTTGAAACCGTAACACCACAGACGTAACCTTCTTTTTAGAGACCTTCAGAATTAACTGACCACAATAGAAGGGTTAAGATCAATAGCACAATGAATTCAAAAAAGTACATGGAAATCTTGGCAGAAAATCTGGTTACATCTGCTAGGAGTCTTGGCCGTAGGTAAATTGTCCAGCAGGACAATGACTCCAAGCATACATGAAAATCCACACAGAAATGGTTAAGTAAAAACAACAACCATGTTCTGCAATGGCCGTCTCAGTCTCCAGACTTGAATCCCATGAAAAACATGTGGTCTGAATGAGCATTCCAAGGATATCAATGATTCTGAAAGGTTCTGCATGGAGCATTGGTCAATCCTGCCAAATGTGTTCTCTAACCTGATCACAAATCATAGGAAAAGACTTGTGGCTGTCATCTTTGCCAGGGGTGTTTGCACAAAGTATTAAACCAGGGGTGCCAATAACTGTGGAACCAGTTTTTTGGGGGAATTTTGATTTAATTTGAAAAATGTAAAACTTTTGTTGATTACATTGAATCATTAATAAAAGGCACTACTTTACGCATGTTGGAAAATAAAGCTGGATTATTATTTTTTATTACTTTTGTGCATATTTATCAAGGGTGCCAATAATTCTGGAACCCACAATCTAGCTAGGTATAGGCTACAGCAAGAAAGGTGTGCGACCACTGCCATCACAACAAAGCTGAGTTCTGCATTTTAAAATGAAATGTGAAAAAGACATTCAAATTACAATTAAATATTTTCCAGAGATGGCCAAAATTTAAAAACCTAACAGACATCCAAAAACTCCCCAGAGGATTATGCAATGAAATGAGGAAAAGGTGGCCCAGGTTGACAATGAAAGGCTGCAGTCTCTCATTCCAAAGTACAAATTTGAGCAAAAACCCAGAGACCCAGTCCCAAGTACCATGAACTGGTGGCACAATACATGACATAACATAATATAACATAAGGTAATGGCCATTCAGCCCAGCAATGCTTGACTTTTCCTACTCCTAAGTGTACCTACTGCTTAGTTTGCCTAAAAGCTAAGTAGAATCTAATACTCTATCAAGCCTGGTCTTGAAAACCTCCAATGTTTCTGCCTCCACTACATGTACTGGCAAGCTATTCCACACATTGACCGCTCACTGTGTGAAAAAATAATCCCTAATATCTGTATGGAATTTCTCCTTTGCCAATTTCCATTTGTGCCCTCTCGTTCTGCTAACCGAACTCACCCTGAAGAAATCCATATAATCCCGTCAATTCATTTAAAAGCCTCAATCAAATCCCCCCCAAAGCTTCCT
This sequence comes from Conger conger, assembly GCF_963514075.1. Taxonomy (NCBI): domain Eukaryota; kingdom Metazoa; phylum Chordata; class Actinopteri; order Anguilliformes; family Congridae; genus Conger; species Conger conger. Next base: position 36,433,480 of record NC_083767.1, read on the forward strand.
TTTACTAAACTTAAAGAGATTAAGCATCCTAAATCTATCCTCGTAACTCTTATCTTTTATACATGGAATCAATCTGGTTGCCCTTCTCTGAACCTTTTCCAGTGCCTCTATGTCTTTCTAATAGTGTGGTCCCCAGAACTGCACACAGTACTCCAAATGTGGTCTAACAAGAGTACTGTATAAGGTGAGTACAACATCCTTGGACTTATATTCAATACTCCTGGCTATGTAGCCGCCTGTCACCCCTTTGGGACAGTGAGTGACATTGTATGTAGTATGCATGGTCCATTTTATTCTTTGTTATTTTTTTATCATAACATGTTTATTTGTTATCATCAGTATCATTATTATAACCATTACCATTGTTTTTAGTCTTTAGCATTATTCAGTGTTAAATGTATGTTTTCTTTACTTCTGTATGCTTTGGCAAAACGAAATGTTCTGTACTGTTCTGTCCTGCCAATACAGCAATTTGCATTTCAACTGAATTTAAAGAGAGTGAGAGAGTGAGATAGAGAGAGAGAGAGAGAGAGAGATAGAGAGAGAGAGAAAGAGAGATAGGCCTGGTCACGGGAGTCAGAGTCATTAATGAATGTTCTGCAGCCCCGAGATCACCGTTACATGTTCTCCCTCGAAGCCCAAAGACCACTGCAATGCTTCATAACGCAAAAGCGATGCATGTGCACGCGTGAGTGAGCCTTCGAGGCTACGCATGAGACAGAGACAGCAAGAGAGGGGGAGAGAGAGAGGCAGACTATTTATATCCCCTTTAAACCATGATTTATAGAGTTTGTTCACTGTTTAGGATTTTGTGGTTCGGGAGGAGGGGGATTTAAAGCTGAATTTTTTTTATGCACTGGGGCTGACATTCTATGGAAAGTTTAACAACATGGCTCTGGCCAAGGTGCACACAGTCCCTTTCATGCTGCCCATCTCTCTACTCCTGTGGTCAAGTACCTTGCAGCTATTATGGCTTATTTGTTCAAGTGCGGAGGAAATATTAAATATCACAAGTTCTCTGCTGAGACTGGGCAGTAATTATCAACAGATGGCTGCCAGTTGGGCAACATGTGTGTGTGTGTGTGTGTGTGTGTGTGTGTGTGTGTGCATGTGCGTGTCTGTGATAGTAATGGGGGGATAGTGTTAGAGTAAGATGAAGGGATAAGTAAAGGAAAGTAAAGGAGAGGTACACTGAAAATATGAAAAAAGTACAAATAAAAATGAAATAAAAAAAGAAAATAGAGATGACTGGGAGAGAGCTGGTGTAAGCACACAGCAGCCTGTTGCTCAGTCTCCTGCATGGTTAGGATCAGTTTGAAGTTAACTGCCCAATTTTTTCCACTTTGGAGGTTATCTTAACCTTTCTTATGTACCTTAAATGACTAATGCGAACCTTCTGCCGGGAAGATACCTTCTCAGCTTAAAAAAACACAAAATCTCCAAAAGAGTTCTAAACCCTTTTTTTGTGTCTTTATTTAAACACTAGAAGTTCCAGAGAGAGGGTGCAACAGGTCGTCACGGTTCAGTCAGAAGGCCCTAAAAGACAGGAAGCCCCAGGCCCTCCCAACACATGCGTGTTCACACACACACACACACTCACATGCGTGCACACACGTACACACACATTAGCCACTTAGAAGAAACCTGACACCAGAAGAAGCATGACCAATCCAGCCAATTACAGCACAAGCTGACACTTCCATTTAACCCAAGCCACCCCCACACCTGCTGTCACTCTCCGGCTCTCAACCCTTCATCTGATTGAGTTAACATCAAACGGCGCACACGTGCTGGGGGCACTAGTGTTAATTCCAATTAACAAATTAAATTACACTCAGAGTGTTTGCCATATGTGAGGCTCAGGGGAAACTGGCTTTACAAAAAAAAAAGTCTGTACATACACAGTGTGGAACAAAAACCTATGCAATCAATTCGAATTACGTTTAAGACTATTTTGATGCATTTAAAATGTTGTTTATTTCATGCTATTTCATGGATAAAAATGTGTATCTTTGAATGATTTAAATATATCACATACATCAAACATAATTTTATTCAGAAAATGGAAGTCATTCTAATGTACTGTTGACAAAAACCACAGATAAGTCGCTGTGCATGCACACACACACACACACACACACAGAAGTTTCAGGATTATGGCAGCGTAATTCAAATTTGGCAGGTGGGCAAAATTCACTGAACATATATTTGAATGCTGACATTGTAAAATAAGGGTTTGACATTATAGCAAATTACATTACAGAAAAATCTGCCGGTTTAATATTTGATTGCATGCTCAAGTGATGTAATTTGCTATTTATCATGTCCTCCCTATGTCTAACATTAAAACCATTACCTTTTAAAATCAGAGCAAACTTAATGACAATTCAGATCTTCTTAAATTAAGAAAAGTGGGGCAAATGAGTACAAAGAGATGGAATCATATTCAATATAATTAACCAGCAAAATATTATATTTATGTTTTTTGACATTGGCAATTAAATTTGGCAAAGAAACCTACAGTCATCTCTGTTAAATGCAATAGGCCTCCTACTAGTGTTACTATTGGGCTATTAGTGTACTAGTGCTTATGATGGCAACTTGACTCCAAATGCTATAATGGATAGACTACTAGAATTAACAAAAACAACAACAACAACAACAACAACAACAAAAACAACAACAACAACAATACTACTACTACTACTACTACTACTAATAATAATAATAATAATAATAATAATAATAATAATAGGCTACCACTACTACTACTACTACTAATAATAATAATAATAATAATAATAATAATAATAATAATAATCGTCATTTTCCTCGCCATCGGTATTATCCTTGAGAAATCCACATATGGTAGCTTTCGGCTGTCAGTCTCGTCTGATATGTGGTCAGATAACATCTCCACTAAAGTATGAGTGAAATGCGGTGATGGGGGAAAACACCGAGAGAAGAGTTTGCTTTCATAGCTGGAAAGAATAAAAGCACACAGACTGACGGTGACCCACAGATAACCGTCCCCCCGACAAGGCAACGTGTACAGCTCACCCCGTCGCGTCCGGGGCCGTCTCTTCCACGCTGCAAAGCCTGCTGGGTGGGCGAAAGCACCGGTGAGCGAGATCACAGGGAGATTCTCCTGTGTCGACCGGGACGTGGCAGGGTGAGTCCCGCGGATAGCTTTACGCCCGACCGTGTTTGGATAGCGCACTTCTCGCTCCACATAAGCTTCTTGTTTTTCATTCCAGTTGCGCACTACCCCAATGAAAAAATAATCCCTTGTTAAAATTAGCCGCTACTATTGAATTACATGTTTCTTTACTCTCTAGATTTAGGGTCGTTGGTAAAACAAGTACATTAAATAATCGACCGAGGAGCCTCACCACTGGAGGACAGAATATCGGTCTCCCCTCCAATCAATAACAACGCTTGAAACACGAACCAAGGCCAGTATTGGGATTGTTTTAAAACGATGTTCGTCATGAGCCAAAACAATTAAAAATATAGATTAATCATCCAATTTCCAGGGGAACCCATTCACATATTGAAAAAAGTATTTACATTTTTATTAAGAGCCATTTCAAAAGAGGCCTACACGAGGTAATAGCCAGTCATAGTGCCTGTATAGCATATCAAGTATCTGTGTGTGTGTGTGTGTGTGTGTGTGTGAGTGCGTGCGTGCGTGCGTGTGTGTGTTTGTGTCCATGAGGATGAATGAATATGCTATTTTCATATATTGTGTACTTTTATACATGTGCTATTATTTATATATGACATGTTTGAAAGTCTCAGCAATTAAATAATGGTGACTGGAGCTACACAAAAATTGTGGAAAAAAAACTGTTGCCTTTACACTCTGGAAATTCAACAATGTCATCCCTCTACTAAACCTGTCACAAACACGATATACATTTGTGTGTTTGTTTGTATGAAACTTAAATGTATCTCGTTATGTTGCCCTCTTGGCCAGGTTTCTCTTGAAAAGGAGATTTTTTAAAATCTCAATGAGTCTTTACCAGGTTAAATTAAGGTTTAATAAAAAAATACAGCACAGTTGGTACACAGCAAAATAATCACTCCACTCAAGTACTTTTAACATTACCAGTGTGCATTGGTCCAGTGATCCCTACTGGACACTTTTGGTGTAGAGTGAACACTGATTGGGCTGTATACATACTGTATATGGGGCAAAAATGTAAGTAAAATATAATACAACCTCCTTGTAAATGATAGCTCTGCCATTTTGAACAAGCTAAACTTAGAGGAACCTAGAGTAGCAAACCAGAATAGTTAACCACGTTGCATCTTCCCATAGTTATCACATCTATGTAATGTTGTACTGTTGTACTTGCAAAGATTTGCTGACGGAAATGTTTTAAGCAGTCTGTCTGGACTCTTACCAACAGTGAGTTGAAAGAGATATCCACAAGTGAACCATACTGTACCATTGCGGCTACAAGCTTGGCAAGCCAAACTGCCATTGATATTATTTGTGGATTGTCTGGGAGGATATTGGTTGGTGTGCGTGTGCAAGGGGCGGAACAGTGCTGGAGTGAGCCAATGATGTCTAAACATCTGTCAACACTCACAGTACACGAGGCCAGAAAAAAAACATGGTGACAAGTGCATTGTATTAGGTGTACACAGTGATATTGTGAGTATACAGTCTTTTAAGCCTGTGAAGATGATCAGGCTATTCAAGGCAAGCCAGAAAACACGTCACCGTAGGTATGCTCTTCATGTGTTATTATATCTGTTTATTTATGGAGCTCAGAGTGTTGAACGTTTAGCATTCTGTGCCAACTATTGCTAACAATAAAGGTGTTGTGATTGGCTGTTCTGTTATGAATATCAATGAGGGTGTGGAGCTAAAGACAGAACGTCCATAGCTTGCAGGCCACAACATGAACGGCATCAGAACTTCCAGTTACCCAGTGGAGCCTCATGCAGGAGTACTGAGAATTATGGGAACATATTGGCAAAACACTTTTCTACAAACTTTGAGTCACAAACTGTGTCACATGCTTTCTGAGCTTTTTATAAGCATGGAGCATCAGCTTTTTATCTACCTGGTTATACAGGATTTTAAAGCTGTATTAGGCATTTGTCCAATGGGGGGAAGCACACCTTTGCCTCTGGGCCACTAAGTCAAGTGTGGAAATGGTAGTGGTGTGCATTTTTCCAAACCTTAGCGATGCTGAGAAGCTAGCTGTTTATTTATTTTTAAAAATAACAAATTTCCTCGATCATATTTGATTCATTGGCGAATGTGGCCCTGAACCACCCTTTCAATAAACTTCTGGACAAGACCCAACCCTCTCAATCATCATTAAGATGAGAATGTCTCCTAAAGCCAGCAATAAATGTAAAAGATGTCATTAAAAGTGTGTGGTGGGGGGGTGGGGGGGAGTGGAGAGTGTGTAAACAGGCAGTTACACACGCAACCATATTTCTGAAATGGAGAATCACTTTGTTCTGTGATTTGGATGGAAGACCAGCGAGAGCAAGCCAGCGCAACTCAGCTTAGCACAGCCAGCCAAAAGGGTATTTAAATGCAGGCCTGCAGCAATGCACTCACTCAATGACCTCTTTATTTGTTAAAATAGATTATTTTAAATAAATTACAGAGCACTTTGGCTGAGTAAATAGAGACTTTGAGGCTGCGGCCTGTCTCACATTCTTACTGCGGCCACAGAAATTCTAAATGAGTAGTGAGCTGTGTAATGGCTTTTGATTTTGCTGATAGGACCCCATTCTTTAGGTAAGAGAGCCTTTGAGTAGTCTGAAAGGCAACACCACCTAGAGGAAAATAGAAAGTTTTAATCTGGAATATATACTTATGATATTTCTCCCACTGCCTAGGGAAAGAGAGCCTCCATTAGCGAGACAGAGGACGGCTTGAGAGGTAAGTTTCTTACCTCAGACTGGGAGGTCATACAGCTCTCCTCACCTGAAGTACAAACCCACTTTAACCCTTTAAGGTGTGAGATCAGAAATATGTGATTAGAGTGATCTGAACCGAACACTCGAATGCTGATGTAATGTTGCTGGTGCTGGTGATTGATAGCAAGTTCTAGAACACTTTGAATTTTGAGAACTTTATTAAAGAATTAAGGCATAATATAGTTTGCTCTTTCTTTTTTCTCTCCTTCTGCCTTCATGTATATTCATTCTTGGTGAATATATTTTACCACTATATTAAATTGCCTTTCTTCCTTAGAAACTGGTGTCCTCCTCAAGGTTTGTGTAGGGCGAGCTTTTGTAAAGAGGTTTTAACCACTCTACACGGTGCCTTCTTACTCAATCTTTTTTTTGAAACACATACAAAATCTGAGTTTGACATTAAATTAATTTCTATTTTGTGCCATCTTTTCATTGGATAGCCCATATGGTGTCATTAAAACCAGGGCAGGTTCTGGCATTTATTTGCCTTGACCAACCCACCCTGACTAGCCTCACACGTGATAGGGTTGGAGATTGCGATCAGGAACCGGAGGTGGTGGAAGGGGCGGCAGGGGAGGAGGGGGGTCTTCAAGGTCTTCGATCACGGCCCAAAACTGACAGACACCCAGTCTGATTGCAGTTCCAGGTCTCTACATCTAAGTAACCAGAGGTACCTTGCTAGCAATCACATAATGACCCAATAGCGCCAAGCACAGCAGTTTAACAACACTTTGCAAATCGACTCTACAGTGGTCCAACAGCGGATAGCTTGAGGCGAGGCAACTGGGGTGAGGACCAGCAGTTTACATATTTCAAAATTGGTTGCCAAACGGTCATCCTGCCAGCAGGCGACTGCAGCGTCCATTTGCAAAGTTTTGGCGTCCCAGTGCCGGGCACCACACTTGTTTCCTTGCTAGGAATATTCACGATTGACAGGATCAGAAACACCAACCAGCTATTGTGAAAAACATATATTCTGAGTAAAACCGATTGGCAGAACCCAAAGCGCCTGGATTACTGTGACTCAGCTGAAGAGCGAATAGCTGGTGGGAGCCTGTGATGAAATGGAATCTGATTGACCGTGAAGCTCTCGTTTCAACTCTCACTGGCCCTATTTATTTTTAAACATGAGGCGGACATTCCTCGAGCCCCTCTTTTTCCGCCCCAAAATACTGGAGGTACCCAGAATCGTAACAACCCATCTGACAGAACTCAAAAACATTTTTTTTTTGAGAGCATGACTTATATAATGTTTTATGGGATTTCCTTTTTATCAAAGTGTAGTTGTGTCAGTAATTGGATCTAATGTAAGCAGGGAGAAAACATTAAAGAGAGAGCCAAAATATTGCACAGAAAGGTTTCTTTGAATAAGTCTCTTCAGATAGCAATATGCTTTACTTTACGCTGCTTACGATTTATTGAAACGGGGCCACAAGAAAAATTGGACAAACAAAATGCAAAGATTGAATTTCAAACTTGTGAGGATTAAAGGGAAGCTTTGCTTGCTCTCACATATGTTTAGTGTAGGTCTCATGTCTGTCTGATGTGAAAAATATGGCTTTTTCTCTCACTTAATAACATGGGTCATTAGTGCTGTTGTGATTGGCAGTTATGCTACAGCCATACAATTGGCTGTTATAACTGCCAATTGTATGGAAAAAGTATGTTCCCGAGTCATACTGCATGTCAAAACAAATGTAGAAATTACCATTAAATAGCCAGGAGCCAAACCATCCTGTACCTTGTTTCTGCTGAATGGCTGAAGCAAAGCAGGTGTGGGCTTAGTTTCGTACTTGGATGGGAGACCTGCTGGGAAAACTATGTTGCCACTGGAAGAAGTGTTGGTGGGCCAATAAGGGCCAGTCTTTCCTCTGGTCAAATATGACCCAGTGCAGTGATGGGTCATATTTGAGTGGTATGAGTTGCTGTCATTCAGATAAGATGTTAAAGGCGCTGAAGTGACCATAGCTAAATTATCACTGAGGGATGCGTCCACTACACATCCACTATTCAAAGTAATGTCAGTAAATATAATGACACACATTTCAAGTCAGATATAAAGTCAGTATTGAAAAAACATGTCGGTGTTATATGGGTGTGGTCGGGACCACGCTGCCACCTCCCCCCTCAACTTCTCCAAACATGTACCACCTCCAGGTAAACCAACATGTGGCGAGTATGGCTATGTCTATCGAGAATGGCTGAGGGCTTCATGACTGTGAGTGCAATGAAACCACCAGCAACCATATCAGATAACAAGACTTTCACACTGCTAAAAGATATCTAGCTAGCATAATAGCGATCCAGCAAAACCAATGTATTGGACCTGAAGCTAGTAATTCTACTAGCACTGTCTACCTTAATTCACTCAGCTTGACAAGGCATTCAATATCAACATTGTCATCAAGCACTGACAAACTACAGTGTTCATGACCAACCTCAGATCTGCACTCCACCAACGTAAACCACTGTACCTGCCCGCCAAAACTAAGCTAGATACAGTACACAGTGCCAGCTACATCAAATATACTGTATAGTCTACAGTAGAATCCATAATTACATAACAGATGATTGCATAATTTGGGTGTTTTGCTGATTATTTCACAGAATTGTCAATTGCCAAATCATTTTCCATATTCCATTGTAAAGTATAATGTAGCAATGATTTAGTTCCAGCAATTTACATGTTCCAACTTCCAGCATCTGCTCCATGATTGCCACTGATGTCATCGGAGGAAGAAGAGGACAATCCCAGACAGGGAGTAGGGAGGGAACAGACCCAGCAACAACAATTATATAATAATATAATAATGATAATATTCAGAATTATTATTGTTTTTAATATAATTTGCAGGAGAGATTAAGGTAGGCTAAAGCACCTTGCATGGTGAAGAGCAGCACCCTGTATTCCCTCTGAGACTTAACCCATAACCCTCTGGTCTAAAAGGGTCTGGACCACACAGTGGCCAGACATATAAACTCACTTGTTTGCACTTTGCAGTATTTACTGTGACACTTTTATCCCCCACGTGCCAGATGGCCAGGAGGCAGACATATGTCCCCGGAATATCTGGAATCTCTCGAATAGCATTCCATCACAAACCACTCGATTGGCCTTCCCTTGTCCGTCGGCCATATTGTTTTTTCCTGAGTTTGTGTTGTGAATGATTCATGTTTAGTGTGCAGGATGGGCAGGTGTGACGCGATTACAAATAATTAGAAGGAAAACTTTATTCATAGCTGTTGGAGTTCTGGAGAAAAATGTGGGACTCTCCCCGAGACATTTTAAATGAACGTTTTTGAAACGCACTAACAGGACTGCACAGTTCTCCCTCTTGCTGGCAGCTGTAATTGAGCTTAATAGCCTGAACACAGACTGAGGGAAACTCTTTGACACCTAGACTAAATTTTCTAATGAGACGATCAAATAATTATCATCCAGTTGTCGCATTTCAAAGGGCCCCACCGCTGGCACTCTGTCATATTATGATACTTGCGCTTTCAACTCTGGCCAACAGCATTTCCACGTATGTCCAAGGCTTTTATGGCCTGTTTAAAAACAGGAATTTGTCTCTTGCCTCCACTTTGAAGCAAAAAGTGGTTTTGGCATGGTAAAGAGAGTAGTTGACTGCACAGACAACTGTGACAAGCAGGAGGGCTTTTTTTTAAGGCTCAACTTGAAATATGTTCATTGCCGGTAATTAACACTGTTAGAAAAAAGTGTTTTTTACATGTGTATTAATTGCAGCAGTACGATATTACAGTTGTATGATATACAGCATTCCATTGACTGCAACATTTTTCTTGTGTACCCTTTTATGGGGTTTAAATAGTATTGGAAACAATTTGTGGGGGGGGAAAAAGTCACTGACCATGGCACATGAAAAAAAAAAGTCACTGATTATGGCACAAGAATACCAAATAATAAAAATAACATACAACTCTCTCTCTCTCTCTCTCTCTCTCTCTCTCTCTGTCTCTCTCACACACACACACACACACACTCACATACACACTAACACACACCCTGCTTCTCTTCAGGGATGCTCTATAGAGTTGATGATGTCATCAGCCCAGAGCGTGCTTATTTTTGAAGTCTCCGTCGGGATAGAGCACGTGCGAAACAGCCCTGCCTTTGTCACCGTCCTTGTTTGGTTACGTTCCTACTTCGCGGGAGATAAGAACCAGGTTCGGCTCTGGCCGCACAGCACTTTGTATGTATGAGTCTGACAGCGAGAACGGTTTAAAATAAAACGCAAAAGAAACATTTTTTCCGACGATGACGTTTACGTGCGAGCAGTCTGTTATATTTCTGCAAGTGCGCCCTATTATGTTACCTTTCAAGTGCTCTGTCACTAGGGAGCTAGCTGTTCTGCGTTTCTTCGCCCCAGAGTTAGCTAAAACGGCGACGGTGTTGTTATAAGGACTTAATTTAACCGGTGTGTGTGTGCCGAACGTGTTGAGTTAGCCATGCAATGTTTATTTGTGGAATATTTTCTGACACCTACTTACACCATTACCATCCAAGTCTTATTATGCTTAAAATAGAGGCTGCAGAAGGTGCATGACATACACAGACCATCTCACCTGTGCCTAATGTACACAGAACATGCAGCCTATAAGCTATCTAATAAAATCTGTTCTTTAAAACAATCTATTGTTTTTCCTGAAGAAGCATGTTTGTAACTTAAACATAATGGTCTCTCGCCAACAAGCCCCCATGTAAAAGTGTAACATTTGTTTCTCAAAACTGGTTAACTTACAGGGCATGACACACACCAAAGCAGGTGAGAGAAGACACCTGAATCCACAAAACACACCTTTGGGGATCAAGCTTTTTTGTGTGAATGCTCCTAATCTCTGGAATGCTCTTCCGCAACACATCCCCGAGGTGAACTTAGGCTCACTGTTCAAAGCGGCCTTAAAAACCTCTTTCCACTCTCCCCTGGAGCTCTGCACAGCCTTTTGTATTCCTGTCTTCTTTACTCTTCCTGATTTTGTTTTGTTTTTTTAACCCGTCTTGTGCTTGGTAAGATTATCCAGGTATCTCAGCTCCAGCTATGCTGTACAGTATACTGTAGTACTGGTTACTTGGCTTGGCTGTTTGTTGGCTTTTTTGTGTAGAGTATAGACACTATTTTCTGGAACAGAATATAGGGTATAAATATAAATATATATATACAGGACTGTGCAAAAGTCTTAGGCACCTGTATAACATTCTGTACAGATAAGGTTTTTTTCAAAAATAATTAAATGTATAGTATAGTCCTAAATAAACGTACTATACATTTGACATTACATTTTAGTAATTTGGCAGAATTTTTAAAAACTGAATCAAATCAATATTTTTTTGTGACCACCCTTCGGCGTTAAAACTGAATCACTTCTCTAAGATAGCCAACGCTGTCCTGCAGTTCTATAAGACAATCAGCAGGGAGGTTGTTCCAAGCATGTTGGAGAACTTGCCACAGTTCTTCTGCAGACTTTGGTTAGCTACTTGCTTCTGATCTCAGACAGCCTTGATCAAGTATTTATGTAAAAAGTAGCCAATTGCCTACAGTGAGATGTTCTTTTTTAATTAAATACAAAAATGTATCTGTAAGCTTAAATCTTCTGGAAAATGAATATTTGGAAATCTCAAATGTGTTCTTTTATACTAACACACACACTAAAAGAAACATATATATAATAAGGTCTAGGGTGCCTAGGACTTCTGAACAGTACTGTATTACTATTGTTATTATTATAGAAAGTTTTGTCATAGATTTCTCAGGCCATAGTTTCACATAACTCACAGCTCAGGGAACAACCCTTCAGGCATTGACAATTATCAGGTACATAGAAATGTTGACATTCTGAGGATTGAAGCCCATAGAGGAGCAGACAGCAACCTTTAATTGGTTCAAAATCAGTCAGTTAGGTAAAGTGGGTCTTTCATTCTTTTTTTATGTAAAAAGAACAAAAGACAGGTTTAAAGCATGGATTGTTGCAAATGCCATAGCTACAGGTTGCCGGACTCTAAGCCCAATCGACAGAACTATTTTTGAATATTGTCTACACACCACAGTCCAGTGCCTCCCCCTAGGCTCCTGTGGGCTTTGAACTAAATTACCTGCTAATTACTCTATGGCCTCTCACAGAAGCAGTGTGTTTGGATCATTTGTAGGTGTTATTGGGTGAGAGGATGATAAGATGGAGGATGTCAGAGGATTTCATGTGCTAATTGACTGATCCTCCATAGCGCTGAGAGACCAAACGTCTGAGCTTAGTCCAGCTCCCTCCAGAATGAGCGGTCTTGTTCTCCGTACCTCCACGTTCCAGAGGTCAGGTAAGGCAGTCTGAATTTTATGCAAATGTAAGAACGTGGGTGCCCAGGAGAAGTGGGTTTGACCACGCATGTAAAACCCCGTAGCTGAATCTTAATGAGCTCCTTATTGACACACATCTTAGCACCATTCCCTCTGGGAAAGCGTGTTGTGGAAAAAGTGCATATTGAAAAGAAAAAGTGTTGATTGAAATTTAAATGCGTTTTGAGAAAAACTGTGGAGAAATGACATCAACCTTTTTTTTTTTTTTTGATAGTTTAAAAATCATCCAGTCGAGTTTAGCCTAACAAAAATAATAAAAACCTGGTGTCAGAAGGAACTGGAGGTGTGAAAGTGCCCTCCTTGGCAACAGGCGAACGAACGCCGTCGGAGCTAACGCGGAACGACGGGGCCGCTGAAAGATCGGAGCAGGGGGAATGGCGGAAAACAGCGCTATGTGAGACAGGACAGCCGCGCCCTTTGTTCAGCTTTCATCGTCCTCTTTATTCAAGTGTTCCTACTCGCTGGCTGTGCCAGACAATCCCGTCTGTTTAGCCAAGTTCTTCTCCGTAACACCCCCTGATTTACTCAAAGCCAGTGCGCTATTAGAAGTTCAAAGATACTTAAACAGGTAGGGATTTCTTTTTTTCCGGGTATCCCCCCCCTCCTCCCTCCTTACCTTTTTTTTTCTTATTTGCCTACCGGCTATTGGCTTGTCTGTTGCTGTCGGAGACAAGTAAAGCCTCAGCCAAAGACAGAAGAATGACTTTAATTCCTCAGCTGACCTTGAGTGTGGCCTACCCCCGACCCTCTATCTCTCTCTCTCCCTCTGTCTCTCTCTGTCTCTATTTCTTTCCCTCTTTCTCACTCGCTGTCTCTTTCTATACCATCTGGATCAGCTGCCAAGGCCCAGGGTGACCTTGTTGTCAAGGACACATGTGGGAATTAGGAAAAGTGGACTTGTTTCGAGTAATTATAGAAATTACTTTAATATCGTAAAAAAAGAAGAAATACATATAAAATGTTGATTGTCAGCTTAGATTTCCATTTGGTGTGTGTGTGCGCATGCAGACACAAGCTCAGCACTGGGTTCCACGGGGGTAATTAGGAGATTGCGGGTACCAGGTGTTTAAAGGGGACCCCCAAAATGGCCTCCTTTTCCAGCCTTGCTTTCTGTATCATGCTTAATAAGCACCTGTCAGAAACCAAGGAGAAAAAGGCTTTATTTCAGCTGACCTTACAGACTTCACCATGAAATGAACACCTTTTAATGGCTGCCAGTTTGTTCAATTATAATTCAATGTTACATGAAACTCAAGACTGAATTAGCTTCTTTTCTTAACCATAGATTTGTGGGATTTAGACCAACATTACAATGACAGGTTGATCCTCCACCAGAGAGTTGTAACAAGTGCTATTATTATTATTTTTAAACAATTTCCTTGGATGATAGAAGCTTTATTGACAATGATGAGGGCAGGACTGAGGAAAAACTGTCTCTCCTGTGGCTAGCTGTCAAAATGTAAGGATAGTCCTCAGCCAATAGAAAGCAAGCCATAGGGAAAATAAATCAGCATGAATTCCCATTGGGTGAGTATCTCTTACCTCTCAGACAGGCTCATAACCACTCATTAGTGATTGCTGGAAACTTCAACCCCCTGACACTTAAGAGTTGTTACTAATGAAAAAGCAATGACCAGAGTTTGAAACATGACCTCATTTGTAGATTTTACAATGTTCTGGCAGATTACCGCTCAGGAAATGTGTGTTTTCTCATTCAAAGATGAACTGCATTTGGTTCCTAAAGAAAGAGAGATGCTGTGTGTTTGTGTAGTTACTTCCAATTCCAAAATATCGTTTTTTTGGGGAGTTCATAGAAACAAAAACAAACTGCATTTCATTTTTATTTATTTTATGTACTGGGGTATATTTTCACACTGCTCAATGATGATTTAAAGACAGATAATTCATTGCCAGAAATTATATCACACTTCCCTATAAATACAAACATGTTTATAGTTTCTTGGAAATCCACTGAGCATTGAACATTACAAACAGTATTCTCTGTGCGGTGAACATATACAGTGAGAAGTGCCCTATTCTCTGTGCACTGGGAAACACACAGTATCCTCTGGGCTAAGAGCAGCACACACTGTCCCTGAAGCGTGTGTTTACAGAGCAACAGCAGCAGAGGGAGTATTGTTACTGTTTGCAGAACACATGGGGACCTGAAGGACCTTTCCCATTCACTTGTCACACACTCTCAGTTACAGTACTCACACATACACACTCACACACACACAAACAACCACACGCATGCACACATACCCACACTCACACACAAATGCGCATTGAAAAACATACACATAGTGCATACACACATACAATTTCTGTATTTCACTGGAGGAACTCCTACATGTACATGTCTAAAAATCTTTCACATCTGCAATATCACCCTTTCATCAAGTTTCACACTCATCAAACGTCTCACTCTCTATGTAGCCGTCTTTCTCCCTTAACACCTGAAATGTCACTCTTTCTCCAATTGAATCAGGGAACAAAATCTTTGACATACTAAGTAAGGAATGTCCATTGGGCTCAAGAGAACCAGAAATGACATTTCCTCACGGAGAAAGGAATGGAGAGCATTTTCATTCTTTCCTGTTCTTTTCTTCCTTTATTCATTCCAAACAGCCTCATCCATCAGAAGGCAGCCCCTTGGCGCCCACAACATTAGGACCGGCTCTGAAAAATAGGCAAAAAAAAATCAGGCTCCCGCTTCATTCAGTGATCCCAAAATGACGTGTGTGAAGCGTTCCAATATGACGGGACTGGAACAGTTCCAGGATTGATAGCGGGAGCTCAGGAGGGCATGACTCCTGTCAGAGCGGCCCCTGAGAAGGCCGGCCTCTGCATTTCGCCGGGGCAATTCAGGGGTAATTAGCCCCGTTTAACCATTTCCTGGTTTTAAGAACTTAAAGAGGGGGCCACAATCAGACGGGACAATGCGCATTCACCCGGCTGGCCCGAGCATTAGGACGGACCAACCGTAACCGTTTAAGCGAAATACCGCGCCGTCAAAAACTGAACCATATGACATGTTATCCAGGGCAGGTTCTGGGGAGGTACTTTGACGTGGAGAGTCTGCCTTTGTAGGAGTATGAGCTGCTCGTGCTACGGAACAAAGCGGGGGTTTGAAGCCTCGCGTGTAACGTCTCTTAATGAAGGCGCACTCGCAAAAGGGTATTGGCGAGAGATAGAACATGCTGGAATGCTTTTCTGGAAGTATGATGTATGAATGAGCTTCGCAAGCTGCCGTTCACGGTCTTAAGTGCATACGACAAGGGCCCGTCAGACGCGGGGCCCGTTGACATGTCGTGCCTGTGACAAGTGACTTCAGACATGATGACAAGTGACATGACATGTTGTTGTTAGTGGTGTGCCGTGGTTGTCGTAAGTCATTATCCCCTGTGGAAAAAAGTCACATGTTAAAATGTAAGAGCAACAGCACTGGGAAAATATTGAGAAGATTATTAAGATAGTATTATTGAAAAAAACATAAATGAATTTTTTTTATTTATTAATATTTTATTTTAATATATATTATATATATAATAATAATAATATATGCGTAAGTATACAATGAAATTCAATTTTATTTAGTTTTAGCAGAAACTCATAGGGCCAGTTTCACAGACAGCCTTTTTTTTAAGCCTAGTTCTAGACTAAATTTAGATTAATCTGTACCTATGTAACTGGCCCACAGACATTTTCTTGAAGAATAACATCTTGTATCCAAATAGAAATCTTTTTGATGCACACATACAGCACAGATACGCATTTATAATTGACATCATTAAACCTGAATAAATATCTCAAATAATTTGTAGTTATATCCCTATGATATGTTATAAAGCACGATCTCAATATACCAAAGCATTTCAACATTGAATTCAGTACATCCAGTTCCGAACATTCACAGCGAAGCTACGCGCGGCTGAGAGGCGTCATGGAAACGGCGGCGGGAAAGTGTCGTGTTGCCCAGGGAACATAACGACACACTTGAGGTGAAGTGCCTTGGCATGCCCGAGCAGTGTGCATTTCCACACAGCGCGAGGAGGACAAAGGCATAGGGCAGGCGCATTAAAAAATGATAGAGGGATAGAGGCGGAGATTACGGCCGCCAGTACACGGTGTGCGGAGGGATTCACGGCACAGGAAGGATGAATCCCGCTGCACGTATGCCCACACCGTCATTAGCATTGTCGCCCGACTTAAAGAAACAATGAAATAAGCTTATTTATACACCCTTCACTGGAGTCCTCCGAGGTGCTCGTCCATAAAAGCGGTGCGGTTTATGCTCGACGAGGCCCGGCTACGTCCCTGTAGGCACGCACCATTGTCACCGCTCATGCGATCGCGGACGAGTAACCGATCGCTAAAGGTTGAGTGTCACTGATCCTACGGTTGACCAAAGGGACGCAAGCGCTGACCTTTCCGCTCAGCGTGACGTCGGGCGAGCATCAAAAATAAAATGCGAACGCTTGCGCCGTCCTGCGTTAATTATCAAAGTGGTAACTCCTGATCGACCTCAATGAGGGCTTGTGGTGTGTGCAATGGAATATACGTGCATTTGTGTCTATTTTTATATTTTCTCCACTCGTCTTGAATGGTTAACCAGTCGTGAGAAATTTGTGATGTAATGGAATGTACGTGTGTGTGTGTGTGTGTGTGTGTGTGTGTGTGTGTATGTGTGGGTGCCTGCATATGTGTGTGTGTATATATACCCTCAGTGAGCACTTTATTAGGTATTTATTAGACTTATTTTTTAGACTTCTACTGCTGTAGCCTATCCACTTAGAGTTATAATGCTTTGTGTGTTCTGCATACCCCTGTTGTAATGTGTGATTATTTGCGTTACTGTCACCTTCCACAGTCTGGCCATTCTCCTCTGAAGTCGCTCATTAACAAGGCATTTTTGTCTGCAAAACTGCTGCTCACAGGATTTGTTTAGTTTTTTTGCACCATTCTTTGCAAACTCCAGAGACTAGTGTGTGTGAAAATCCGAGATCAGAAGTTTCTGAGATACATAAACCTCCCTGTCTGCCACCAACAATCATTCCACAGTCAAAGTCACTGAGATCAAAACCATTCTTATGGTTCATGTGAACATTAACTGAAGCTCCTGGATGATTGTATGCAATGCACTGCTGGCTGATTAGAAAATAACATGAAGAAGTAGGTTTAATAAAGTAAAAATGTTCCTAATAAAGTGCTCTGTGAGTGTACATACATGCATGTTTTTTTGGGGGGCATTTAATGCTTCATCAATATCTCTTAACTCTGTGACATGCTAATGAAGGCTAAAACACAAATTAAAATATAATGACACAGAGAGAAGAAAGTAAACATTTTGCAAAGTACGTTTAATGAACGATCACCCCTGGTCACACCCAGAATCCTGCCCTAACAAAAGCCGGCTTATTGCACTGAGGGGTGGGGGCAGGTGTTAATTGTTGGGACAGATTTGGGGTCTCCCATTAGTGGTCGAATAGGGGCAGGGGGTGGGAGGTGGTATGATGGCCATTATGAAATAGTGAGCGCCTGACACTCAAACAGTCATCCATTCATCTCTCACCCTCTCACCCCACACACTCTTGCAAACTGCAGATTGTTAAATAGCTTTCACATGCCTTCTGAGGGTTGTAAAGGAACTTGGCTTAAAAATATTGGTATGAGGTGGTGTCATTACATACTGTATGAGGTGTACAGTTTCTGGAACAACCCCAACACCGTTGAATCCCTGAGCTTCTGAATGGACTTTTGCTCTTAAAGAAGCCTTGGTTAACCAACATGGAGCTCGGGGACGTGACCACACATGAATGAACACTGCCTCCAATCGATACCGTTTCACAACACACAGCGAGAAACAGCGTTTATTTTCAGCCCGTAAGCCAGGATCTCTCTGCGAGCGTGTACGTTTTGACCGAGCGGCGTGCGATTTCTGAAGGACCGCTGTCACCTGGGTGTTAGCACCTGGCACACAGGTGAGTAGGCCGTCAGGCGAGCCCCACTTAACACCCGACACGCCTCCTCCGGGCCTGGCTTTGACCCCTGACCTCCGGCTGACAGGAGCAGAGACGGCTCTCAGAAGCCTTTCTTTCCCCTGGCCTCTCGGTCGCCCGTGATCCGGGGTGAAAGGAATCCTGTCGTTCCGAAGAGGGGGGAATGCACAGGTGTCCGTGTCTCCTCACCCCCCAAGTTCAAAACTGCTCAGAGTGCTGAGCCACTTAGGAACTGTCTCAGAAAGCCAGCTAGCGAGAGAGAGACAGAGAGAGAGACCCTACAAACACTAGAAGAAAAACTAAATGAGAATTTGCCTATTTTATAGATTTCAGGCATTGATTCAATTTGGCTTTGTGGTTGGTTTGTTTTAGCCACTTATCCAGAATGATGTAGGAGGTAAAGTGTATGATATAATCAAATCAATGTACACCAAACACAAATGCGGAGTCAAAATGGAAACGAAAAAATTGAATTATTCTTCCAGAGACGGGGAGTGAGGCCCCAAATGTCAAAATGGGGAAGAATGGTGATCTAAGCGACTAACCGTGGAATGACTGTTGGTGCCAGGCAGGGCAGTTTGAGTGTCTTAGAAGCTGCTGATCTCCTGGGATTTTCATGCACAGCAGTCTCTAAAGTTTGCAGAGAATGGTGCAAAAAACGGAGAAGGGTCAGACTGGTCAAAGCTGGCAGGTTTTGTAAATGTTTGTAAAAAAATTTGTAAATGACTAGTGTGCTCGTAAATGTTATATTAATACACTTACTGATCATGTCATGGGTGGGAAGCACTGAAAAGGTAGTCCACAAATGGCATATAAACTTTAAAAAATCATTATGAATAGTTTACATTTTAGATTAGGGCCTGCAAAATCCATTGTAAATGTCTAGTAAATGATTCATTAATACATTAACAGATGTGAAACACTGAAAAAGGTTGTCTAGAAATGGCTTATAAACCGCAAAGTAACTTGTAGATGAGGAATAGTTTATACTTTAGATTAGGGGCTGCAAAAAGCTTTGTAAATGTTGAGTAAATGATTCATTAATACATTTCATGTGTATAACAAGAGAAGCACTGAACTAGATCCACAAATTGTTTATAAACTTAGATATAATATTTTTACATGATGAATAGTTTACACGTTAGATTAGCGGCTGCAGAAAGCTTGGTAAATTACTATGAAATTATTTATTAATACATTTATAGATGTATAATAGATGAGAAGCACAAAACTCAAGTTAATGTTGATTAGTTCACGTAAATGCTCAATATTTACTTATCATTTACATATATATTTTTCATGACTAGTTCATGATTTATACTTGACTTACAACACATTATCCAAATAACAACCAATGATTTATTAACCCCTTAACTATTGCCGCTTTTCTTGACACATTCTTGAAAAAATGGGTACTGTTATTGAACCGTTTTGATGCCAGACATAATCCTGTTTTCTTCTGAAAGATAACTATTTGGAATTTGTTATCTAAGAATTATTCTAATTAAGTGACGTGGAAGGGTTTTTCTCACTGAAAAGATGTTCTGTATTTGAATGGATACAGATTATTGTGGCTATGCCAAGTGCAGTTAGAAATACAAAGGAGCCACAGCCACAAGAGAAACACATTGTTTTTTGTAAGGTATGTCAAGGCAATTTTCCAAAAAGGACACATGGAAACTAAATGATATTATGGGTCTTACAATGTGTAAAATACTGCAGTTTGCTAGCTAAATTATACTTCTTATCCTGAAAAAAAGTGTTTGCTCTTCCCCATGCCTGTCACCCAACCCTTCCTCTCTGTCTTAACCTGCCTCTCATTGCACTCTCCTCAGACAGCATCACATCAAGAAGATCATTAAAATAAGTACAATAATCACAATAATACCATCTTGCAAACTAATATATTCATTGAGGTTCATTGATTTAAGTTTTTGTAAAATACCAAACCCCCATCAACAAGTCAAACACATTCCGCAATTTCTTATATTATTCAAAAGCTCAATTATAACCATACTAAATATAAAATAAAATATTTTGAGAATGTATTTTTAGCTTACCAATATAAAATTGGCTCACATCACTGAAAATGCCCTCTATTGTTGAGTCAAAGGTGTTTTCATTGCCTTCCTCAGAAATATTAACTTTTTTGCTGTAAAACATCAACCGTTTTCACCACAAAATCTCAAGATTGCTTTTGCATATTTAAAATGCTACAATTTAATTAAGCAGGCAAAGACATGCTGCGTTGTTTTATACAAGCTTAACAAACGATACACCCTTGGAAATGGAAAGTCATTGACTACAACGTTTTCAGTCATTAGGTCAATAACATGCCTGATGGTCATAGCTCATACGTGGGGTCATCGTGTTCCAGAGAGCCTATACAATACGTAGATAATAGCATTCATATGTACTTTTATAGAAGTATGCAATGGTGAAATGAACAACAATGATAATTCTTCCAGATACATTATAAGTAATGGACAATTCATTTGACGTTTCTCTGAGCTAGAACATTTTTAGAATTCGAAACTATTAAGCATTTGGTTTACTGGACCTTTGCCGTATAAAGGACACCGAAATTACCTTATTTCTTCTTGTATGTTGGTTTCCAAAAGGCGAGGTCCTCCTACATTTGTGTTGGTACTCACAAAATAAGGAACTGTTGTCAATCAATCAATGGCATTTAAAGTAGGTTATACAGATAGAACTGTTAGTTTAAACAATACATTCTGTAACCATAGTGATCAGTTAGTGGGAGGGAGGCACACTCGCAGCAGAGTCAGGATGGAACACAGCACTCATTCATTCCTTCCAGAATGGTCTGGCTGATGAAATCAAGGGCATCCCAAGAGGTGCAGGAATACCTGGACATGCTCCTCACCATTGCATCAGTCAAAGCAGGTAGGCAGCATGTCGGTCTCTCAGTCCGAATAAGACAGGTGGATTAGAGAACGCTGCTGCCTCTCTACCCAGGTCACTTCTGTTCCTCCTGCCCTTAGCTCCTGGGAAAGCCCAAGCCTCATCCAGGGAAGGGAGAACTATGATGAGGCTGACCATCTCTCCCAAGCATGAGGTGACTGGGGACCTGCTCAAAGCCTCCCTTTTCTGGGGAAACCGTAATCATGCCCTCCAAACCATGGTGGACTCTGGTGCTGTGGGTCATTTCCTGAATGTGGAATTAGCTGTAAGCCTGAAGATTCCTCTGGTGCACCACAACCTGCATCTGGATTGGGCCCCTGGGGTCATCAACAAATGGGGGTCCCCCTACCATGCAAGCTGTCTCTGTTCCAGTCTGTCTCCTCACTCTCTCAAGTCTCCATTGCCCTCTCAAGTTCCAGTCCCTTCACGGGCTCCGAGCCATTCTCAGGCTCCCATACCTTTTGGATCCCCAAGCCAATCCCAAGTACCAGTCTGGACTCTCGCCCCTTGTCCATCCTGAGCTTTCAAGAGTGCCTCCTGAGTATGCTGGCCTGATTGAGGTTTTTAGAAACCACTCTTCCTCCTCATCTACTATACCATTGGGCCACCAACCTCCTGCCTGGTACCTGCCCTCCTCAAGGAAGTTTCTTTTCTCTCTCGGCCCATGGAGGAGTACATTTGAGATGTGATCACCACTGGTTTCATCCACCTCTTCAGTGGGCACACCCCTGCATTGACTACAAGATTGGCAAAAATACGCTACCCTCTCCTACATGTCCACAGCTTTTGAGCAACTCCAAGAGGTCACCATCTTGACATGTGCAATTGCTTATAATCTCACCCGGATCTATGAGGGGGATGAGTAGAAGACTACCTTCAACACACCCACTGGCTCCTACGAGTGCCTGGTGATGCTCTTCGGATTAGGTAATAGTATTGTTGGGTCCTGAGACTGAGACAAGACCCTCAGCCTTCCTGTCTGTAAGGCATTCTACCAGCTCCTTTGAGCCTCCATCAGCCTGTCCTCTGTATTCCATCGCCAATCCAATGGCCGGACAGAGCGGTTCAACCAGGACCTGGATATAGCACTGAGGTGCCTTGTCTCCTCCAACCCTGCCTCCCAGAGTGACCATCTCGTATGGGCCACCACTGTTCCCTGACCTAGGAGCTGGAGGTGGGAGTACCATCAGATCAACGGTTTATGGAGCAGTGCAGACAGACCTGACAGAGGGCATACCAGGCTATACTTGGATGTCCCAGCAGCAGCAGACCAAGCCCAACAGTCTATGCAGACTGGTGCCAGTACTCCGCCCAGACCAGAGGACAGGTCTGGCTGTCCACAAGGGACCTTCTGCTACAGGTGGAGTCTCGCAAGCTGGCAACGTGGTTTGTGAGGCCCTTTAAAATCGTGCGGTGAGTCACTCCTGTCCCTTCTCTTACTCCCCCTGGTCCATGAAGATGAAAACCACTTTCCATGTGTCCTGCCTCAGACCAGTGGATTTTTTGTACCTTTCTGCCACGTGTTTTCATTAAAGATCAGTTGTTTCACCTCCCTCCTGCCTCATCATGATCCTGCTTTTGGGGCCACATTCCTTGTTACACTCTGAGTGTGTGGGGATCTGTAGGGAAGTCTACATACTGTGAGTATGTATATAGTGTGCATGTGTAGGCATATGTGTCTGCAGTTTTTTTATTTCTGGTATCTTGAGACTGATTATTTGGATGGACACATACACATACACAGACACTTTTCCAAAAGTAAAATACACTACCCATTCAAAGAAGTAGCCAGACTATTTCAGTCAGCTGGATAAAAATTAAATATAAAGAGTAAACAGAGAAGTCAGGTGGGCCTTATGCTTATCTTGCAAAAAATGAACCTCCCGTCTCACATCTCAATCTGCCCTTCTCTTCTCTGTCTCGGCCCCTCCGCCCCGTTTCCTTCACCAACTCCGCCAGTTCATGGGTTCAAAAGTTAGGAGTGGGTCCAAGCAATACTGGTAATATTAGTGTCAGTAATTTAATCCACAGGTGTGAATGGATTCTCAAACACAGCAGAGAGCTGGATGTGGAGGGTTTAAGTAAACACAACGTCCACGTGCCAGCAAGAGCCTCCAAGCACCGTCCATTCATCCGTGTTTGTGTTGTGGCTTCTGGTATTTTGAGGTTCTCCATGGAGACCGCTCCAGCTGTTTCCTCCCACTTCCTGGGTGAAAAGGAAACTCACCAAGACATAAAGTAAGTGGCACATGAAAGGTCCTGTTATGTGTGGCTGTGTATATGTGAATGTGTATAATAATAATAATAAACCTGAACTAACCTAAACTGAACTCTGTATTTTGAACAAAGCTTGGCCAAATATACCATACAAACCAAGTAACATTCCTGCATATCATGCAAAACAATTATCATTAATATGATTATACATTTATATAACTAGAAAGAGTTTTTTCAGATGACACATTTTACCCAGGCCTATTTGTGAAGATATATTTGTAACATAACTTTTTGAAAAGAAATGCAAAAAATATAAATATTTCCCATCTGCATCTCTTCTGAATGATATAAAATCTAACTTTTGACATTTGAATTTTAGTAAACAGAACCAAATGTAGATGTATCTGACTTATCCTGTACTGACCTGGGGCCATTTTGTGATTTCAAAATACCTGGCACTAATGTAAGAACTAAAGCTAGAACAAGTGTGCCCTCTTTACAGCTGTCTTGTCAGTACATGCAAGCAGCCGATTTATCATCAATCAACTATTGAATGTTAGCTACACTATGTAACCAATTAATGGATGTGGTAGGAAACACAGCGTCCTAATTGCATGATGTAAATTGATGAAAAACTATAACATTACATCATTAGCTTTGCATCATGTATGTCATGCAGGATTAGTTACAACTGATCAATCAGTAACCAACATCCTATAAAAAAGTTAACAAAACCATCTTTTCCATTTGGAACAAAGAGATTGCGAAAGTGGCATCTCATCCAGCTGGATTCTACAAAATGCGCTGGATGGTTTGGATGCTATCGGCTGTGACGTGCCTGCCAGATTAAAAGTTTGAAAGGGGGGTGTCTTTGCTGGGTTTTTTTTTTCAATGCCCTTTTCTACGCTGCCAAGAACCCTTCAGTGTGTCATTATAAAAGACAGAAATGTTGATTCAATCCGGCGTTCGGCCAAAAACAGCACAGAGTCCGTTTCTAAAATTGCTCACATATCAATACTGTATTTCATCAGACTTCCCTTGAGTGAGCCTAGAGCCTAGTCATTCTTCCATGTGTGTGATATTTCCATCATATTCATGATTTTTTCCTGGGTCAAGTATATTGATATTTTTAAACCCTTTTAAGTGCTATGGGGCAGGATTTCATGCAGAGATTATATGGTCTCTTGCAGAAAAAAATAATTATGATTAACATTGTGTTATAGATCACTACAAGAGGTGCTCAGATATGCTGACAAATATCACGGTTTAAGAGGGAAAGATTTAAGAGTGCATACTGCCCTTCAACAATGCTATTTAGCACTTTAAAGAGTAAAATATATGATAAGAATATTCTTACCTAATATTCCAATGCTAATGTAACAATCACTACTCGTAATTGAAAGCAATTCTCTAGAACTTTGAGTTATAACTTCAATCTGAAATTTATGACAAGTAGTAGTATGCTAGTATGTGGTCTCAAACACAGCCTAACTCTTCAAAGTGTTGAATCTGCCAAAGAACAGGGCTGCACAACTGCAGATCTGGCGAGCTGGCGGCCATCCTGATTTGAGTTTTGAACAGTTTTTCTAGCTTGTCTAAATATCTGTACAGACCAGTGTGCTGGTTCACTTTTAGATCAGACCACAGCAAAATATTTTCACCATGGATATGTGTGCAGCCTGCTGATGCAGCTCACCACTTTACCAAAGAATAAATATGGGCTTATTAGAAAATTAAGAGCAGCAGCTGGCATGAAATTACAAAATGGACTGTGCCACCCCTTGCCATCTAGCTTGGGGTTATTGTTGTGTGTATAATATTTATGATCCCACATTCCAACTATTCTAAACAAGAGTCCTCTGCTGTGCTTTCAGAAATACCCTGCAATATGTATAAACCGCTCTGATTTTTTGCCGCTATTTCACTCAAAGATGGAGGGGGGCCCGGTATGACCCTATTGTAAATCCGTCAGAAAGTCTTCACCCTCATAATCTGGCCCAGGTGGTCCTGTTTGGGGGGGTGGGGGGTTGACCCACAACCTCTTTACACACCTGAGATCCAAAGGTCTTCTGCTGACCTTGCATAGGCTCCTCTGTCAACACAAATTTTGTCTTCTCAAAAATAGATATAACAATGTAAAACAGTTACTTGAAGATTCCCTTCAGTGAAAATTATATTAGTTTGTGCTAACAAATTGCACTTTCTTCAACATAACTGCCATTAGACAATAGGCTATCAAATTTACTGAGGCATTTTAAATGTATTTTTGAGTATTTTTAATGAAAAAATAAAAAAACGTGCATTAGAACATAAAAATTGCGGTTGGGTAGGGGACATAGTTTTAGATATGTTTAGATAGGTAGTTGATTTGTCCGGTGGCACGGATGGTGTAGTGGGTAGCACTGCCACCTCACAGCAAGGAGGTCCTGGGTTCAAATCCCTGTTGGCCGAGGCCTCTCTGTGCGGAGTTTGCATGTTCTCCCTGTGTCTGCGTGGGTTTCCTCCGGGTACTCTGGTTTCCTCCCACAGTCCAAAGACATGCAGGTTAGACTGATTAGAGAGTCTAAATTGCCCATAGGTATGAGTGTGTGAATGAATGGTGTGTGTGCCCTGCGATGGACTGGCGACCTGTCCAGGGTGTATTCCTGCCTTTTGCCCAATGTATGCTGGGCTAGGCTCCAGCCCCCCTGCGACCCTGTTCAGGATAAGCGGGTTAGGATAATGAATGAATGAATTGATTTGGCCTCAGTACGAAGGCTGAAATGAATTAACAAGGCAAACACAATACTTGGAATCTCACGACTAGACCTAGGATGACGTGGAAGAAATACAATTTTAGCAAATGTCTTGAAGAGATGCTTCAAGATGCTCTCTCTCGGGAACATCATAAGCAGACTTGGTGTTCAATACCACTGCTATGCAGATGATACACAACTTTATATATCTTTCAACCCAGGTGAAGCTTTCCAGCTAGCTGAATTGGAGGCCTGTCTTAAAGACATTAAGGTTTGGTTGACCCCAAATTTTATTTTATTAAATACACATAAGACTGATATACTGATAATAGGTCCCAAACCACTTAGAGATAAATTCCTGCAGTTTTCTTTGAAATTTCTCTGTTTCTGCCAAAGCAGTTGTTAAAAGCCTTGGTGTAACAATTCAGAATTGTCTTTCCAGGCCCATATTAATGTATCACCAGTGTGGCCTTCTTCCACCTGAGGAAATTTCCAAATTAAGGAAGATGTTGTCCCTCCAGGATGCTGAACAGATGGTGCATGCATTTGTTACCTCATGGTTGGATTATTGTAATGTTTTACTGTCTGGTTGCACTAACTCAGCTCTGAAATGTCTACAACTTGTAGAAGTGCAGCCGCTAGGGTCCTTAGTAGAACTAAGAAATGTGAGCATATCATTCCGGTGCTCAAAACCCTTCATTGGCTGCCAATACAATTTAGAATTGATTACAAGATCCTATTATTAACTTATAAAGCTTTAAAAGGCTTGGCTCCAGAATATCTTGGTGAGCTACTCATTCCTTACTCTCCTCCAAAATTACTTTGTTCTCAAGATGTTGGCTATTTAAAAATTCCAAGTATATATATGGGAGGAAGTGCCTTCTTTTATAGAGCTCCTATTTTATGAAATATCTTTAAATACAGGCTCAAAACTAATCTCTTAAGTAAATCCTATAGCTAAATGGTGTATAGTTCTGGAGATGGTTGATAGGTGCAATATAAAAAAATCCACATGTGACTAGTGGCACTGAGCATGCATCTACGGTACCAGTGGGGTCAGCCACAACCTTAGTCTCTGGGGAGGTTTGTGTGTTACCAGCATTTTGGGTATGGTTGGCAGGTCAGGTTATTAGTTCTGTGCATGATACATTTTCTAGTGCCTAACATCCTTCTTATTTATTTTTTTCTTCCTGGGTCATCTGCCCCCTGCCCCCCCTTCCCCGAGCTCTTGGACCATTGGACCACTCCAACTGGACCCCCGCCCTGAGGTCATGGACTGCTGCAGCCCTGCTGCTCTTCTGGTTCATGCCCACGCTTCAACATATCTTGGAGCTACCGACTCATCCCCCTCCAGTACATAAGGAGTATTCAGTCTGAACTGAATACTCTACATCCATACTTCCATGTGAGCTTTCTAGATGACCTGCTAGCTCAATACCTGAACTGTTGCCATCTTAACCTATAGGCCAGTTTTTTCTCGACACTGTTTGAATGTTTTTCTCCTACTAGGGAGTTGTTTACCTCATATGCTATTTGGAGGCTTAGGGCTGATATTTCCCATGTTTCTTCCATTCTGTAAAGTATCTTTGTAACAGTCTGCTGTGAAAAGTGCTATACAAATAAAATAAAATGAAATTGAATTGAACTGAAAGGCATTCTTAGCTCTACGACATGCTTTGGGAAACCCCTAAACAGTGCAGATAATTCAAGCAAATTTGCTAGAATTACCTGCAAGAGTGGTACTTATCAGTTAATGAGGTGATGTTGCTTTTATTATCATACCTGAATGTACTTTTATGTTGAGAGTGACTGCTAAATAGATGGCATGTAATGTATTGTAACCCCCATTCAAATTCCCCAAATAATAAAACAGACAGTTGTAAGCAGGTCCTTCAGGTGAACACATTGTTACATGGTCAGTATAGTGAGAAGGACCTGGCCCAGAGGTTTTGGTTGTTCTCTACATCATGTTGTGAGAGGCAAACCTTTGGTGTAAATATTTATAAACGCCCAGCCCCTCGTCAAATATTCAGCGCCTGTTCATCACACGCCTGGCTTGAGGCGATGGGGATAGGGTTCTTTTTTGGGTGGGGGGAGGGGTGGAGGGCAGCATCTCTACTTCACTGAACACCCCTGGGGAGATAACCAATGTACCATCATCTCTGGAAGTACCTTGAGGTGCCAAACCATGGAGAGGGGGGACAGAGCTGTCCCTATAGAGCACCTAGACAGGCTACAGTAGACCTGTGACAGGTCGGCCATGGAGGCTAAATGCTAATGAGTAGCATTAGCATTAGCTAGCTCCTAGGCCACTGGCAGAAATGTAAAAAAAAGCACCTGAGCCACCGTGTCGAAGAATGTGACAGAAGCTTAGGCTATACCACCTAGTAGCTTAGGTGCTTGACTTTTGCCACAAAGATCAGTGCAGCTTCAGTGCAGTCCTTGAGCAAGGCCCTTAAGGCTCCATGGAGAGCCTCCTAAGCCCCTGCTTAGTCTAATCAACTGTAAGTCATTTTGATAAAAGTGTCAGCTTAGTAACTAATGTTGTAGCTAGAGTATGCATCTGTTACACAGTTCAATGAAAATAAATTGGACATGATGGAAACTTTTTTGCATGAGGGATGGAAATGAACATAAATTAATTCTACTGCAGTACTGATGGAAGGTGAGGGCATTTGTAAAGAGAGTTTAGGACTAGATACTTTACACTTTTTTTTGTGTTCTGGTCATGAATGTTTTGACGATACCTAGGCATTTAGGGCAGGATTTAGGGTGGGACTGTGGTTAGGGTTTACCAGTTCAAATTATATTCCATTTATAGTTGTGGTGAGGGTGAGGGTCAGGCTTAGTCTAAGGTTGAGGTTGGAATAGGTTGTTTTGGTTGAATTACGGTAAGAATGGAAATAGGTCAGTGCAGTTAGGGTTGGGGTTAGGGTTAGTTTTAACGAAATACGGGTTAGGATAGAACAAGACTAATTCAGTTGGGGTTAGGGTTAGTTTTAACTGAATACGGGTTAGGATAGAACAAGACTAATTCAATTAGGGCTTGGGCTAGGATAAGTCTTCGGGGGAAAGCACTATGATGGAAAGGATTGTATTTTTTAAAGCTGGTTGATTGTCCTCACAATGGGTCCAATGTGAGTCAGAGACTCACATAGCTTGCTAACAGCTCACTGTTCACTGATGCTTACAGAACTGTGACGGCAGAGTTTACTGCATAAATCAATGTGCTCCTACTTGCCTGACAGCAAGAGAGTTAAAGCAGGTGTACCTGAGATAATGCATTGCACTTTGTGTTATAATGCAGTAGCATAGAGAGAGGGGGAGAGAAAGGGGGTGCTAAAGAGAGAGAGAGAATTGGGATGTCCTCCCCCTTGTTAATGCAGAGCTCTCAGACGTCCTGTGGCGTGTAGCTCCTACTGTAGACTAAACAAATCCAAAGAGACTATTTTCACTGTCCTGGTGTCCGCCATTTTCCTGTTTCGCGTATAAAATTTGGCACAGTATCTGTTTTAGCAGTCATAAAGACATGCTGGCTGGCAGCACACATTCCTCATTTAAGCATCTGATGCCGTTTGAATCTGAACATCTCCTGTGGATTAAACGCAAGAGCAGGAACGCAAGAGAGAGAAAGAGCGAGAGAAAGAGTGTAGGCCAGGCCCACAGAGGCCTCGTTGGCTGGTTCTACTCCCCGCTTTTTAGTGCCAGTTCAGGATTAGTCACCAGATACTACACTTTGTAAGATTTCTTAAAACCTATTTAATGAATACTGCATGTCATCAAATCCTCCCGTCACTCGATTTAATTTCCAAACAGAAGAACACAATACGTGAAAATAACTCCAGACCTGTCTGAAACGCTGTAAGTGGCGTTAAGTCCTGTCAGACGCACAAAAGAAAAATATATTTTTTCGCCGCGCATTATGACGATAATGTTTCAGGTGACATTCTCCCTTGTCACATCTGAGACGGGTGACTTTTGCGTCCGGGAGATTAACTGTTATGGACTCCCCTTTGTCATCGGCCACGGATATGAATAACAAACAAGGCTTGGCAGCGAGAGAGGACATCGCCTCCCCACTCTCAAATGGAAAGGTTACGTTAGCCAATAAAATAAATAAATAAACAAAACAAACGCCAAACCAGGACCTCCCAGCCTCCTCTGGACCCCTGTGCAGGTAACGTTACCTGCAGGAGTCCATGAATAAGTGATGGGGTTTCCAAAATTGCCTCAATAATTGAAAAGATAATTGGCTCTGCTTAATTGCTTGTGGAGCATGAAAGATGTATGCGGTCTGTTAAGTGCGCTGCATGGAGGCCCACTTATAATGGAGACAGGTGGCCGTTTGTTAGATTGGGTGTCACAGGGAAGGGGGTTGTCATATTCGCACTTCCCTGGAAGGCTGGATCGTGTTTGCCACGCCCGGCAGAACGCGGTTTCTCTTTCTCATGACCCAGCTGGGCGAGTGGTGAATAATTGAGGTGCCAATCGCGGGCGAGGAGCCAGGCTTTTGGCCCTCGGCCTCTGTGGAATTGAGAATAAAAAACGCTTTCAAAAAACACCATTTACAGTTCGGCAATTACCAGATTACCGGCGTAAACTTGTATTCAATATGCAGTGTTATGGCAAAAAAACACACCGGATTCCGGAATAGGCACGTATTGTGTCATGTCTGTTGTGTTACCTCTTTTGATTGAAAACACAAAATTATAAAAAGATGACGTAAGAAGCAAGGTTGAAATCTCACGACCACTCTCTACTCAGTACTGTGTTGGGGGAGTATGTGTTATATTGTGTGTGTGTGTGTGTGTGTGTGTGTGTGTGTGTGTGTGTGTGCGTGTGTACATGCATTGTTTGTGCATGTGTGCGTTTGTGTGTGTGTGTGTGTGTGTGTGTGTTGGCATGTTGAATGTTCTTGGCATGCTTTGAATGTGCTTAGAATGCGATGCTGTTACAGTTCATTTTGAAATATTCTGGAAAACATTAATGTCAACAAGAGTCATATCATCTGATCCTTCCTTTGTTTGCTCACTCAACTATTGACTTGCTGACTCTGTGAATGACTCCTGCAGTAATAACATGTCACCACAAGAGGGCAGAAT
The DNA here is from genome assembly GCF_963514075.1 of Conger conger. Classification (NCBI taxonomy): domain Eukaryota; kingdom Metazoa; phylum Chordata; class Actinopteri; order Anguilliformes; family Congridae; genus Conger; species Conger conger. The sequence goes on from NC_083767.1 coordinate 36,464,781, forward strand.
GGCAGGCAAAGCAGTGCAGTTCAGATAACTTCATGGCTCCATGTTGACGTGTGCTCTCTGTTACACTAATAAACTCAAAATACACAAGGAGTTTGTTTGAGAGAAAAAAAAGTGCATGAAAAAAATCAATTTCCTTTCCATTACTATGGTGCTCCGTATTCCCAAAAGGAACATCCATCAGACCATTTTATTCATTAACACTACATTAATAAAGAGTTAATTGCCTCAGTATAGCCAGGCATATTTAGCTGAAAAAACACCATTAATTTTGAGTCAGTCACCTTTCGTAAGCTTTTAATCACTAATGATATGATTAGTCCTCGAACAACACCATTTATAAAGGCCCACTCATTTTAGAGGAGCTTGTGAACACTGAAGAGGTTTTTAATGAGAAATGCACATATGCACACTTCATTTATTTGTGTGTTCAAGGCACACAATTAATGAGTCCCCCCCTCTAATGACCTAATAATTTAGTTATTAGTCATTAGTTGTATATCGTGAAGTTTGAGGGTGGAACACCTGTTATTTTACTTAATGGGCTCCAAAAACACTTTGATATTCAAGGGCTTGTGTTAGAATATAAAAATAAACCAGTCTCCCTGCTCCATCAGAGTGCTCTCAGACACACAAACCCTTAATGACATGCTAATTCTGAAAAATAAACACAAGCCTTATTTCAGCAGCCCAGGGAAAGTGGGTGGCGGGTGAGAATAGTATTCCTTCCTGGTTCCTCCTTTCTACAAAGACTTGTGAAGACGCCAGAAGCCAGCCAGAATCACCCATTAACACAGGAATCAGTAACTCTGGCCCTCAAATCCAAATACAGCCCGGTTTTCTTTTCTCCCAGGTAATCAGTGCTACTGATTGGCCAGTCTGTCTTCAGACCCAAGTCCTAGGTAAAGGGAGGGTGGAAAACCATCAGTTCTCCAGGACCATGCATTGCTGATCCATGCAATAGACAGCACTAGAATTCCAAATATGGGTACACCAGAGAAAAATGGGATGGGAGAGTGTATTTTTGGGCGTCCCTAGCACACCCAGGATATTGTACCACTGCCAATAAGATCACCAGTCAAGGATTTGTTATTTTCACCTGGATAGGAATTAAATGTCCCTGAACAATTCAAGCCCCCAACAGCAGAAGATATCATATGCAAAGTGACTTTTTCTTTTACTAAACATCTGTGTCTGTTTGTAGCATGTTAATCCAACCCCAGACAGCAAACATGCAGAACTCAATAATGGACAACCAATGATACATCTGAGCTTAGCAGATCATTGAAAAAGACCGGTAGCAGAGAGTTATGTGGACACAGTTCAGATGAAGATAAATTTGCAAAATGGAGGCTGATTGAGGCAGCATCTCTACTTCACTGAACACCCTTGGGGAGATAACCAATGTTTCCTATAATGAATTCATTACATCTTTATTATCTTGCGTGTGATGGTAGCTTGTGAGGTGTTTTCTATAATCTGTTCGGTGTTTATTGTCCCTGCCCCCGCCCCATCACTGTTGATTGACAGGGCTGATTGCAGTAGGGACTGGGTCCGTGCATCCAAACCCCTCACCCTAACCTCCTCAGCGTCCACAACCCAGTCCGTCAGACCAGTAACCCGAGACAGCCATCCACGAGAGGAAACGCTAATCACCCTGCTGTCACACTCAGTAATTAACCTGTTTTTAATAGGTTCTAACTGTTTACGCAGGCTTTATTTCATGTAGTCAAAGTCAACAAATGCAGGGGCTTTACCTTTGTACACTGCTCCCCAGTGCTAGAAAACTGTTTTTGGTAGCATTCAAATCTGTCATTGCATTCACACATTCTGACAAGCATATTGGCATTTTGGTCATCCTGGATGCTAACAGATTTGTAAGGACTGAATAGCATTCACAGTAAAACCGCAATGGTCACAAACCAACCATTTCTTCCCTCTCTTTTTCTTTGGCTTCTTGTGCGAGAGGTTAAATTAGGCTCACAAAAATACAGATATTTTTCATGGCAGGAAAATGGATGGTTACCGCCTGTTTTCACGTCAAAGCAAAGCCTTAAATCAAATCCGAAAGGTTCCTGGTTTTTTTTAAATGCGTGATTACGAGGACCCTAAACCAGTCACACACCTCGGAAAGGGTTCCGTTAGGAATAGGCGTCCGTGTCGATGCCTGTTTTGCCACAGCCGCTTCGAGCAGTTCTGTGTTAGACCCTTGTTACTGCGGTCATTACAGTTATTAACTCGCAGCGCTCCGATCCAGACTCCGTGATTTTGGGACCGTACCCAAAGCCTGGAAGCCTCTGAGACTGTGGCGTGAGTAAGCCTCCGCAGAACAACATTCAACACGCGATTCGCCGTTCCCACCCTGCCGGTGGCACAGAAAAGGCCTTTCACATCAACTCCAATCATGTCAGAGTTCTCTCTTCTGACCACCGACAGCCGGCATGCACATGGCAATGAATCCCAACCCCGACCGAAAAAATAATAAAAAATTTAAGATTAAAGATGAGTGTATTCTGGATCATCTCCTGTCAGATCCAAATGGTCTGGAACAAGTTCACATTTGCTAAAAGCGGGAAATCATTTCCTTTTTCAGTTAGCCAACAAATATGATTGGCCCATTATCTGATTATTACAGTGTAATATTCAACACTGCTCAACAATCAAGGAATCTGTAATAGGGGCCTCAGTTTGTCAGGGTGGCCACATTATACTACATGTAAATATGTAGCCAATCTAAATTGTATAGGATTAATTCAACTGAATGCTCCAAACACTGGACAATGCTGTATGCTTTTTATTTACTAGATGATGAATGCAGGTGACAATGACAGTGCAGCAAAGTCAAAACATATCAGATGCATTATGCTCCAGTGGAAGAGAATGAAAGAAAATATATACATATTACTGATTATAATATTTGGATATGTATCCATGTGTGGATGTAGGAAATAAATCACATATATGAGTGGATCGGAGATATCAAATCACTGCACAACAATTGCATGGCTTTACCTATGACATGACTGAAGCAGTCTGCACAATCAGTCAAACTATCTTTAAAGTATTGTACCAGGCACTGTACCAGTTATGATCTTCACTAGTGAACACTTGAGCACACACTGAGCCATTCTCTGCAACCAGCACTCTGCGAAATTATTCCAGTGAGAAACAGCTCATTTCACACATTTCTTGCACACCAATAGTCATGGATTCAAACACTTTTCTGTGCTTGATTGTCCTTGCCTGGAACAATTGGTTTGCACTTTTTGAGAGTATTTCATGGGTTCCAGTACACCAGACAAGCTCAGTAAAGCATAGCAAATGTTTGAATCCAGAACAATTACATCTTATCCATGGTGAAATTAAACTTGGAAGACAGCGCTTATTAATATTTGCCTGGCCAGATTTGAACAGCACTCATTATGATTCATCAATGATTTCTGGAATGTTGACTTTTTATACATATATATTTAGAAATGAACTTCCCATATCAGATTCAGTATTACTGCGGTTTATTGTTATGTTTGAAAAGGCATCCGCTTTGAAGATGACACACAGTCACAAATAAAAAATGACAGTCAGAATAATGTATGAAATATGGCTGAAATGCGTGCCAGAATAAAGCATAAGGAAAATGGATATGGCGGCTAAGTGTTGCTCTTTTTGCAACGTGCCGTGAATAGGCATTGAAAGGACCCACCGGGTATCGAGTTTTCTTCTCATAATATTGAGGAACAATGAAGGTGGCTCACAAAGGCTAAAAAGATTGGACAGGCAACTTTTGAGTAATTACAGCAACAGTAACCAGCCCGTTCCAGCTCCAGTTCTACCGCCTGCATTATCGCGCTTCCATTCCAGACTTATTGATGAGACCTGGGTCAAATATGTAATTATGTAATACTTTTCTGTGCATGGTTGATCTTGCCCGGGGCAACTGAGCCACACGAGAAATCCAGAAGGCAGGTTTTGCACTTTTTCATAGGTTCCAATACACCAGTCTCAGTAAAGGATAGAATAGCATTTGAATCCAAAACAATTACAGTACTTATTTGACCAAGGTCTGTTGATGAGACAGACATTGACATTTAAGTCTTCATTGCCTTGATCTGTGGCACACTAGTGTAGTCGAGAGCAACACAAAGTGTAGGCCAACAACTTACCGAGTAGTTTACTTTTTAATCACAAACTTTCTTATTTTAAAAAAGTACCCTCGGTTTATTAAGGAAGGTCATTATCACGTAAGTGATACACCAGCCTCTTCAGGGTTGACAGCTTGTACAAATACGGAATTACTTTGGGTTCAAATAACATTCTGTGCTTTACTGAGTTTATTTGGTGTATTGGAATCTATGAAATACTCGCAAATAAATTTCAATCCGCACCTTCTGGCCCTCTCGGTTGGCTGAATTGCACCAGGCAAGATCAATCGGTCAAAGGTGAAATTTAGTATTTGACCCAGTTCTGGCCGGGAGGTCAGTACAAAAGGATGTTTTCATATGTTAAGTATTTGGCGGTGGCTTGTGCACTGTCCAAGGAGGGCCTGCTTGGAGCGGCATGGTAAGAATACTCCACTTTAATGACAGGATGAAGGAGAGGATTCCAGGGATTGGATAACCACAGCCCCAGGTGAGGAATAACTCCGGTGACTGAAGGCCATAGTACCATAGTATCTGTCAGCATGTAGCCTGTGAGTCTTTCTTTTCCAACAAAAATGAGTTTGTTGACCTCTCTAACCTTATCTCTTCATAATTCCAAGCACCACCTGTAAACCCTGTGTCACTAATTTTTTTTTAACGCTGGTCTGTCACCAGGTTAACAAAGGAACTCTCAAATTACCAATAAATTCATCAGTTGTTAAACCTGGAAAGTAAAGCGTATATTAGGCTGCGGTGTCAAATGTAATCATCATCTTATTCCAAAACGGGCCGGCTAAGCTTTCAAACACAGCAACCGAAAGTGTAAAAACATAATGCAGCATGTTACCGCAATCTTCAATGACTCTTTTTTTGGCAACCGCAAAAAGGGTTCCATACATCCAGCTACGCCCGGTTCTTAATGGTCACCGACCATAACTGGAGGTGTTTGGAAGGGAAGATCGGGCTTTAGGGACACAATGGAGCGCCAGCCAATTACAGGCCTACAAAAGCCCCTCGACAATAGCGCGGGTGACAATCGGCTGCGGAGGAACGGTGGGGCGGAGCGTATGAGCTCACCTGGCACGGAGGGGGCCGGCTCTCGCCCGGAGCGATGCGGGGTGGCCAGACGAGCCCCGGTCCGGGCGTGAGCAAAGTGGGGGCGGTCTCAGTTTCAGTGGCGGAATGTTAATTCCCGCCTCGTCGGCCTGCTGTTGCTTAATTACCCGCATGACGGACAGCCTCAGCAATTATTCATTCTGACAGGAGCAGAGCGTGAAACTCTGGCACGTTCGCCCACGCCGTAACACACCGAGCTGTTTATCACAAATTATTCCAATCGATTTAGTGTACGGATAACCATGGCTTATTAAACGTGAAGCCCGATTACATTATATTAATTGTGTTAAAAAAAGCCTGTCTTGCTCAGCTTAGAAATGTCATTGAAGTTCAGCAGGTCTGGTATTCTTGTTTATATTAACCCTCTACTGCACAGCATTGCCCTCAGGCAACATAACATGTTTTTTTGTCCCTAACACCTCGCCCAAGTATTTTCTGAATTTTTTACACTTACTAGTGTTAGATAACATGTCTGCAGTCAATTCAATGAGGTGCTGAAGTGGGTGTTTGAGGAGGGACTTGCTTACAGGATGTAGTGTAGAACTAGCACACGGTCTAGTGATATGGTGGATTAAAGTTCAGTAAGTAGGCAGTTTATAGGAAAATAACTTTACAATAAAAAATTTGTTCTTGTGCACAAACCATTGAAAATGCATAATGAACATTATGTATCAGATTTTTCCATTAGCGATACACTCAGTGACGACTTTATTAGGTACACCTGTAAACAAGCTTGTCAATGTACACATCTAATCAGCCAATCACGTGGCAGCAACTTAATGCATTCAGGCATGCAGACATGGTCAAGAGGTTCAGACCAAACATGAGAATGGGGAATAAATGTGATCTGTGAAATCTTTGTGTCGGACGGGGTGGTTTCAGTATCTCAGAAACTGCTGATCTCCTGAGACTTTCATGCGCAACAGTGTCTAGATTTTATAGAGAATGGTACAAAAAACATCCAGTGAGCAACAGTTATGTGGGCAAAAACGCCTTGTTAATGAGAAAGGTCAGAGGAGAATGGCCAGACTGGTTTAAGCGGACAGGAAGGTGACAGTAACTCAAATATGTGTTACAACAGTGATATGCAGAAGAGCATCTCTGAGCACACAATACACCAAACATTGAAGTGGATGGGCTACAGCAGCAGAAGACCAATAAGTCTAAAAAATAAGACCTAATACACTGAGTGTATATTGGAAAGAGCAGTTTTCTTTTTGTTGCCTTTGTGTGAAGGCATACCTCTCAGGGCAGTATCATGCTCCATGCAGGATATTAAATTTAATGTAAAATGATAGCCTTGGTTAGTGTTTCTGCCAACATATGAACTACAATTCAGAAAGAATGGACACAAAACTTGAACTTGAGGACAGTAGATTATGAAGTACACCTATCTAGTACCAGGTAGGAAGCCTTTTGCCCCCGGAACAGCCCAAATTCTTCATGGCATGGATTATACAAGGTGCTGAAAACATTCCTGAGGGATTGGTTGATGCTGGGACCGGTCCAATACCATCGCCCAGCTAGAGATGATGTGTACTTTGTGGCATGGCGCTTTATTGTGTATCCATTTGGAAAAAGTATTAAGGGGTGTAATGTGTGCCAAGAAAACATTCCTCACACCATTACACCACCCCTAGCCTGCACCATTGTCACAAGGCCGGATGGATCCATGGATTGATGCCCTTTGTAAGACCAGATGATGTTTTTAAATTTCCTGTTCTGGTGACTACGTGCCCACTGTAGCCTCATCTTCCTGTTCTTAGCTGACAGGACTGATAAACTGTACGTTCAGAGATATCCTTATGCACACCACATAGTCACTTTTTCAAATCAAATTGTGGAACTGTCAAAATAAGGGGTTTGTGACTTTAAAGTTTCCTTGGGAACAAACTTTCCTAGTTACACTCTTTAATACAGTCCTAGGTATGACATCGTAAGAAAGCATGTAATGCAGATGTGCTATCCAGAATAACCAGCGAGTTATGGATTAAATTTATTAAGGTCGTGTGGGGGCTGGGCTCGGTGTGCGGAACGGAAGCAAGGCGATCCGAGGATGCCGGGGTTAGTACCCGCACCCCCCCCCCCCCCCCCTTCCGCTGATTCTGGGACATCAATGGCTGGGATTTAGAGAGAGGGATGACATTACACAGCGTATAGGGGATGTAGAGTATGAGCTTATTTGTTGTGATAGGGGAGGGGCACATCAGCCCTATCATCTCAATTACCTAAAATTGTTGTGAGAGGTAGACCCTGCCTTGCTAGCCACACCGGATGTGGTGTCAGATGAGCTGGGACCAGAAATCTGAACAAAACTCATCCGGTCCCACTTGACAGCCATCTGACTCCGGAGCAGTGGGTACAGGTAGGTCAGCTGCAACAAGACTTTGCTGATGTTTACTCACCCGGACCAGGAAGAACAAATCTTAAAGAACACCACATACATACCCCACTGGACATTGTAGTGAGAAGTCGCCCGTATCGATTACCTGAACACGAGAAAATGGTGGGACTGGACATGGGAGTAATAGAGGAACCGCACAGTGACTTGTGCAGTCCCATCATGCTTGTTCCCAAGCCATCAAAATTCGATACCTGTCCTATGTCTCGGGTTGACAAGCTGCTGGATCGGTTGGGCACTGCTCATTTTCTTTTTGACGCTGGATTTAACCAACGGCTACTGGCAGATTCCCTTCTCTCGAGAGTCCAAGAAAAAATCTACTTTCTCTGCTGGGTTTCCACCAATTCGTCACTCTCCCGTTCGAGCTCCGGCTACCTTCCAGTTCCAGTGTCTGATGGACAAGCTGTTAAGACCACAATCCTGCATACACCACTGCCTACATGATAAATTCCAGTCTGGCTTTAAACCACGACATAGCACTGAAACAGCCCTTCTCCGTGTCTTCAATGACCTTATCCTGGCCGCCGATGCAGGCAACCCCTCTATCTTGCTGCTCCTTGACCTTACAGCAGCATTCGACACCGTAGACCACACGATTCTCCTAGCTCGGCTTGAGCATTATGTAGGCATCAGGGGTGTCACCCTTGACTGGTTTCGGTCATACCTAAATGGCCGGTCTTTCTCCATTGAGATTGGTGACCTCTCCTCCTCTGTGGCCCCCCTCACCTGTGGGGTGCCCCAAGGATCAATTTTGGGTCCCGCTCTCTTCTTACTGTACATGTACAGATCCTAGCAAAATACAACATCTCTTTTCATTGCTTCGCTGATGATGTGCAGGTCTACCTCCCACTAAAGAAACTCCAAGGGAAAACCTCAATACAGCTCTTACTAGACTGTCTGGCCGACATAAAGTGCTGGATGTCCAATAATTTCCTGACCCTAAATGAGAAAAAAACAGAGGTTATTGTTTTTAACAGTGTCCTCCCGGCCCCCCTCGTCGATGCTCTTGGCCCCCTGGGTTCTAATCTCTCGACCTCGGTCAGAAACCTTGGAGTCATTTTTGACAGTGCTTTTAAATTAGAAAAGCAGGTTAGCACTGTCGTAAAAAACAGTTTTTATCACCTCAGACTCCTGGCCAAGACTAAAGCCTACCTCTCCCAGAAAGACCTGGAGAGGGTGATACACGCTTTCGTCACCACCCGCCTTGATTATTGTAATGCACTTTATGCAGGGATTGACCAGTCCCAGCTCCGCCGCTTACAACTAGTGCAAAATGCAGCTGCGCGCCTCCTTACGAGGACAAAGAAACATGACCACATCAGCCCAGTTCTGTCTGCATTACACTGGCTGCCCGTGCGTTTCCGCATTGATTTTAAATTAGCCTTGACCACTTTTAAAGCGCTGCATGGAACGGCCCCTCTCTATCTCTCCGAGATCCTGCACCGCCACACCCCATCCAGATCCCTTAGATCAGTAGACCAGCTACTGTTGGTGGTGCCCAGAACTAGGCTGAAAACTAGGGGAGACAGAGCTTTCGCGGCTGCTGCGCCCAAGTTGTGGAATAGCCTCCCCCTCCACGTACGGGCCGCTCAGACCCTAGAGGTTTTTAAATCCCTTTTGAAAACCCACCTGTTCTCCCTGTCCCTTCCCCCCCACGTAGCCATCCTTCTTTACTACTTTGTCCTCGTTCGGTCCCTGGCTTCTGTTGTTTTACTGTTTATTGTTTTTAATTGCTTTTAGCCCTTTTATTTTCTCTCCTTTTTTAACTATTATCATATATTGTTTTATATTGTATTCTATTTGGTACTGTTGCACTTTTATCTGCTTTTATGCTCCTTATTTTTATTTTCCTCAATCTGTAAAGCACTTTGGTTTCAGCTGTTGCTGCATGTAAATGTGCTATACAAATAAAGTTGACTTGACTTGACTTGACTGCCTACCTGAATTATTATCATTTATCATCATTATCATCCACAGTAATGACTAGCAGCAACATATGTAACATCTGCAAGCCGTCCTGAAGATGCTGCAAAGGGCAGGGCTCACTGCAAACCCAGGGAAGTTTGCAAATGGATGGAAAGAAATGTAAGTTATCTGGGGTTACTCTTGGGGCGGGGAAGAGTCAGTCCTTTGTTTGATAAAATAGCGGCCATTTCGGCATGTCCTCAACCAAAGTCCAAAAGGCAGGTGAGGTCATTCCTGTGGCTAGCAAACTACTATCAATCCTCAATCAAACCTCAATCACCTCAATCAAAAGGGCGCCTCAGATCTGGTCCAGAGGATTGAGCAGTGCTGGGGGGCGGTGTTGTCCCAGGAGGTGGAGGGGGAGGAGCGACCGGTCCCTTACATCACCCACAAGCTCAGCCCCAGAGAAAGTTGGTACAGTACCATGTAGGGTGGCCTATAGCGTAGTGGTTAAGGTAAATGACTGAGACCCGCAAGGTCGGTGGTTCTAATCCCTGTGTAGCCACAATAAGATCCGCACAGCCGTTGGGCCCTTGAGCAAGGCCCTTAACCCTGCATTGCTCCAAGGGAGGATTGTCTCCTGCTTTGTCTGTATGTCGCTCTGGATAAGAGCGTCTGACAAAACGCCAATAATGTAATGTAATCAAGAAGGAGTGTCTGGCCATTAAATGGGCCATACTAACTCCCAGGTACTACCTCCCGGGGAAACCCTTTGTCCTCTATTCAGATCATTCCCCACTCCAGTGACACCAACTCCAGGATTACTCGGTGGTATCTGGCTCTCCAGCCATTTTGCTTCCGGGTAATCCATTGGCCGGGTTCTGCTTGTGCTGATTTCCTCTCCCAGGAGGGGGTGGGGTCAGCCAAGACGAATACACCCTGGTCACATTCTGAAGGTGGAGGTGTGTGGTGGCTGGGCTCGGTGTGCGGGAAGGAGGCAAGGAGATCCGATGACCACGCCTACTGGTTAAGTAGGCGCACACACCTGGACGGCGTTATAAATCAGGCCAGGAGTTAAAGGTATGCTTCTTTCCACAGTAGGTGCCAGAGACCAGGAACACGCAGGAGAGCAGAGAGAGCCGAGACCCACAAAAAGCCAAATAGTTACGTGAGACGCAAGTCAGCTGAAAAGCTGCGCGAATCGGGTTATTTCTGGTGAAAACCTAATTATCACCCTGTGTCCAGCTCTTCTGTCCTCACAAGGGAGCCACACGGTTTGTGACAGGATGATTTCAAGCATGTGATGTAGTATGCTACTTTTAACTAATTTAGAATGAGCATAGCTTTTTGCAGATGTCTGTTGATTAATCTGTTATATACATACAGAATAAATGTGAGCATTCTTTCCAAGTCTTTGTCATTGCCTTTTCCCCTCTTTGGTGACGCAATCTATTGTATTTGAAGAAGTGGACAGTACACCATGGAAATCAATAGCATGTTGCAATTTTAAGAAAACCACAGACGTGGTGAGCTATCTTTGCCTTAACTCTGCCGTGGAATATTACGGTCCAAATAATAATAATAATTTTTTTTTTCATGAAAAATGGCATTTACATTCGCTGTGGTGTTGTGCCCTGAGCCCATATTCCCAATGGCTGAGGTCTCCTGAATCATTAAGTTTTCTTTTGCTACATGGGCGGTCGACAAAAACAACTGATTTACATGGAACAGTATAACCAAACCAACTGAGCGAAAGATTCATTTCCTCTCAGTGAAGGCAGGCCTGAGAGACAAACTAGGCCGTGTGAGGAAAGGTTTTGGACTGGACCATTGACCGTAGGGGTGGCCTGCTTCTCTGGTCCCTAATATCCCCCCCCGCCCCCCCTCCCAGTCCTGCTTTGGGGTGCTGCTGCGGGCCGTTGCCGCGGTGATGACTGTTGATCCTGTGGCAGGAGGAGGCGTCTCTAAACAGCACAACCCTCTGATTACCCATATCCTCCCTGCTCAAACAAGCAGGCTCCTGCAGAGCCAGAGCAGAAAGCCTCAGACAGACTGGCCATGCAGCCGACAGTGTGCGCGTGTGTGTGTCTGTGTCTGTCCACGTGCGTATTTGCTGCTGCTTCTGTGTGTACACATATGCAAAAATTTTAGATGTGGCAAAAGCTGTCATCACCATGCACGTGGTCTTACGCAGAGATCTGCACACACACACATATATACGCACACATGCATATGCACACACACACTCACACGTGCAGACAGAGCCACACACACACACACAAACTGTATATGCATACATAAACACACACGTGCAAAGGCGCACACACACACATTGTTCTAGCTGCTATTTCAGGCTGACTGTACAAAAACCACAGGGGACCAAAAGAAGATTCTGGCAGCTTTGTTCAGGCACCCTCTCCTACCATGGGGATGGGAGATGGGAGGACAGGGGTGATACTGCTCCCCATATTTTTACCTGTTGTATCTACCAAATGTGTTCCCCATGTCTCCTTATTGTCTCCCCTCACTGTGGCCCCCTGCAGCGAGACGGTGTGTGTGCAGTGGTGGGAGGGGGGTGGTGTGATACAATACAATAAGAGATCACTTTCTGGGTACCTTTGATGTTATTTCAGTGTACGGCTTTAGATTGGCCCAGACAGCTTTTGTGTGCGTCAAAGGATATATATCTCAAGAAGTTCCTGATGGCTAGCCGGCTTTACGATGGCTGGTATGGGGGCATTTGGGGTCTGCGGTCTACAGAGAGAAAATACACTTCAAGCAGCTTGTATAGTGACATTATGCCTCAAGTGGTTGTATGTGCGTAATTCATTTTATTTTCAGTTGGAACTATTCTCTATGGCGTACGCAACCAGCAATCGCTTTGCTCTTGGAAATTGCAACATGGCTTCGTATATTACATTACTCCACCAGTGAAGAACTGGAGAGGAAGAACGTTCTGTTCCTCGCAGTGCTGTAACTGTATAGCGCCAACCCAGCACTGTTACACTATTAGAGCAACTCAAAATTGTAATTGTATAGCGCCAATCCAACACTTTAACTGTATGGTGCCAACCGAACACGGTATCTGTACGGTGCCAATGTAACACAGTAACAATATCGCACCAAAGAAACACAACACTGTAGAAATTATCTTAACACCAACACTATTGCTCTAATACTCTCTTCCCATTTCCCACTCTCCCATCTCTCCCTCATTCTCCCAAGTGACTTCTTTCTCTCCCCCCTTTCACTTTCTCTACACATTTTCTCCCTCTCCCTCTCTCTGTGTATTGTGTTCAGCAAGAAAAACAATGTTTTCCCTGCATGAGATCTGGACGTGGACGGAAAGGGCTCTTAAATGGTTGATTGTACAAAGGTCGGCAGGATCGCATTACAGGTCACATTTGAGGGGTTTTAACAACCCGTGCCAGCTCATACCACCAGTTTACCAGTGCATATACATGCTCACACTGCCCTGGCCTGAGGTCATTCCAAAAACAATCATTAAAAAAAAAAAAAAGATACAGAGATCACGGGCCCCTTGAGAAGATAAAGGGTCCAGTGTGAAAGCCTCTCTTAAAATCCTTATGTGTGCCCTCGTGACTAATTCACATTAATAAGCCCTGCTGGTTAAAAACTGGTATATAGGTTACTTCATAAAACAGACGAGCAATAGACATGAGCCATTTTAGATGCAGTTTGACTTGTGCAGAGGATATATTAATGCAGCTATCAGTCATGTCCTAATTGTCATTTCAAACAGACTGGCTGTGTTTAAGTGAAATTATATCATTCTAATATAGATATGTAAAACAAACTAACGTCAAACAACCATTAATAACGTCGTTGAGGAAACGGGCCGACAAATTACTTTGTACTCAAATCACCCTCACCGTCAAACATCGCCTCTTTTCTGGTGAATTTTCGCAGCATTACTTTCAAGCGTAGATTAATCTTTCCTCCGCATCTGTTCGTCGCTCCGGCTCTCTCTGGTGTTGTGGGTGTTTAACTGGAAACAGACCGCGGTTGTTTTCTTTACTAAAACACCTGTCTAAACAACGGCAGGGCCAAACGCGAGTCCCAGCTGTCAGCGTCAATGACAGCTCAAGACAAAAATTCGCCAAAGAAAGAGGGATCCTTAGACGGAAACTGGAGCATAACGCGGTGCACGTGCGTTAGAATGACTCCAGATGTGTAAGAACGCGTTGCGCACGGCGGGGCTACGGTTAGCCGGCGTGCTAAGCCGTAAACAACGTCGTCCACGGTTTGTTTTGAAGCAAAAAGGCCAAAGAGAAACTTTCTGCTGAAGTCTCCCTTTAAAGAATTTTAAAAAGAGGGAGAAAGAAAGCCGAACTGACACATCCATCTCCGGCTCCTGTCTGATATTCTTTCCTAATCCTTTGGGTAAACACAAAGGGCTTTGGCCAGATTCTCTTTGTGAAATATTTTACACCTGAAACCAAAACCCTCCTCTTACAGTTTTGCGACGCTGACAAAAAAAAGGGCCTGGCTAAGTGATTAATTAATACGGCTTACAACCGCGCATAATGGACTTTGTATCGTCTGTCCCGAATGATTTTAATGCAGATTAAGCCACAATAGGCAGGGTCCTTATTAAGCCTTTGCCCCTGGCATTAAGACAGTTTGGGCATGAGGAATCTTCAGAGGGTGGAATTACAGCTCTTATGCTTAAATTTCAAACAGATGAGTGTTCATACGCCATATCTCACCCGCCTCTCTCACCTCCCCAGGGTCCCCTGGGCTTCTTCCACCTGGCCAACCATTGTTATCCGGCCCAGCATTTCAGCTGAAACACACGTCTTCATTGACATCTGTCATGGCCTGCTCCACCTTTCTTCAGATTCATAAGCACCGCTAGCTTTTGCAGGTGGGCTTTCCAGGTAGTCCGTATCAGTTGCTAATTTTTGTAAAGCTGACGGGGGGTGGTCTGGGGGGGGGGGGGGGTTGAGACTAAAAGTAATATTATATGTGTTTTTTTTTGTTTTTTCACGCCCCCACCGAAAAAAACAGGAAAAAAATTACAAATAAAATGAAAATAAATGTGTCTTGGTGCTGCACAATAACCTTGTAGGTCCAAAAACAGACTTCTCAGGAAGAGAAACAAACAAAACTTTTATTTAACAGAACACCATTACGGTTTAGTCGCATGGCGCTCTGAGCTGGCTTAATTACCTGCTGCTGAGATACAGTAACACCTATAGGAAACAAGAGCTGGATGAAAACTCTTAATAAAAGACAAGCAGGAACCTACAGGCGTTTAGGCACTGGAAACATTTTCAGAAACCTACTTAATAGTCAGAGAAGGGACAAGACCAGCCGCAGGAAAGCCTGACTGTACCGGAGTGCGTCAGAGGGAACAGTGGCTTGCTAACCGTGGCCATGAGAGGCAGATTTCCAGTCCGAGGCGGAGATGGGGCAGCGTTGGCTGATGTGTGTGTGTGTCATCCTTAATGAGGCGTACGTCTACTCACTTCAACAGAAAGAGCCCTTACGCCATATCCCCCGGGCAACAACAGGGGTGTTCATTCTGTTAAATACCCAAGACAGTGAAAGGCACAACTGACAGTTACTGTGTAGCACATATCCAACTATTTACGTACTGTGCGGAGAGTAGTGTCCAACCCTACACGTACACACCTGATGAATAACAGCAATAGTTTGTGTTCTATTGCTAGAGTTGTTCATATTTTCTGCTAGAAAAGTACAGTAGGTACTTAGTGGGAAAGATGTATTTCAGAAATGGACAGATGACATTATAGACATGTCACGGACAAGTTGTGTATCCTACACGAGTGAACAATTGTACATTTAATTTAATCTCTTAAATATAATACGTTGGGGTTTCTTTTAAGTAGAGTGAAGGAAAAAAATCTTTGAGAAGTAATGCACTTTTCATGTATAGATCCCCTCTGGAATGTGTATAAATGATGGCAGGAAGCCAAAAATACTAGGAAGTATCATTTTATGAAAATAAGGAAAAAATAAACTGGTATGTCAACTGAGGTGTACCTACTGCATCATTTAGATAACAATATGTAACCTAACAATGTCCTGTTACGTAAAAACCATCTTAATTTCTATCGATGCCATAAACAGTACAGATAATGATACTTTTCAATTTGCTTGGGTGTTGTAAGCAGCTATAAATGATACAGTGGTGAGAATCACGATGTGCTCAATATTTTTCTTTTAATCTCCAAGCATGTTTGACCGCCTCTTAATTTTTACAGTTTCATTCATCAAAGCAAAGGAGCGGCCATCAAATCAGTGTTATTAAAAAAAAACGAGAAACGAGCACAACAAAAACAAAAATGATATTTTTGAATGGAAAATTATATTTTTCAATGGAACTGAATTTGAATGCCCATAATTTGGACAGATCTCTCAAAACATTTAACAAATTCATCACAACTAGTATTCTTAAATATAAGACATTCCTAATCATGAAATGTATTTTACCACTAATATACTAAACCAATCAAGTCTATGCACTTCCTATACGAAAGAAAAATAAATTGTCGTGTCCTTACTGACATTCGCACAACAGCCACATTTTAAAGGTAGACTGCACATCACATTCAAATGATATTTGACAACCAAATCTTTGGAGGAAAATACAGTGAGATATGATCAGGAGGGCAAGATATCTCTCCCCACAATCTCACAGCCTCAAGACATCAAATTCACCAAGAAAAATGTCACATATGGGGGAGAGGATAGTTTAAAACGGAATCTTCGTGGACAATTTAGAAATGTTTGGTGCGAAACATTTGGCTGTATGGCAAAATATCAGAGATTTCTCACGAAATACGTGACCCCTCGTCATCCGTCCAGAGAAGGTCACAGATACATTAAGCTTCATCACCTGAAGCAATTCAAACGCTACAAAGGACATTCAATAAATAATATTGCATTGTATTATGTCTAAAGGTTTTAAATGTCAAAAGGTAGCCCATCCAGACGACACACAGCAGCAGATCCACGTAGCCGAGCATGTTCTGATCCGGCCGCATGAACAGACAACTTTTAACTCATTTGCAAGAACAGCGACAATGTCACACAAACGGTAAATATATTTTGCTGGTCCACAATATATAGTATAAAAAAATAATATATGGACAGAAATATGGTTTAGATTACTGATATCAGATTAATAAACAAAGCTTTACAAGACCTTTGTTTAAAGGGTACAGATACATTGTATAATCCTTTTTGAGAACACAAAATAAATCCTTATTTTCATTTAACAGATGAGAATAAAATAGGTCTATAAAGTGAGCACTTAATGTGTTGCAACTGCTCTACTTTGCTGACTAATAGTCTATGTTTGCTAAACATAAACACAAAGACTACCTGCTCCTAGTCATTCTTTTGGTCTGAGTTCTAATACTTAAGTAAAAATATTTGTACATTTCAGTAAACCACCTTTTCTAGAGAACAGCTCGTATCTCTTTTCATGCTGAGATTGGTATTTGGCTTAACTGATAGATAGCTTCATCCTTTTCTTTCTTCTTAAACAAATACATTTCTAGTGCCTGTCTGAGTACTCAAATACTTAGAATCTCCAGCGGTCCACTACAGAGTCGGTTGTAATAACAACATAAATAACAATTGCCATTATGTTGTTACACTAAAATATGAACTAATTATTAAGAAACGTCATTTCTAGTGGCAAGAGAAATATTTGTACGACAGTAGAATATTAATATTTGCTAATAAAATTCAATTAAATTAAAAAAAAATTAATCAGATACAAATGCTTTCCAAAACATTCTTAACAGAAAACATTCCATGCAGAGTACAAGCCCCTGCAAGTGTCAGAGAAAGCAAAGTGTCCCTGAACACTGCCACCGTCTCAAAAGCTGATGCTTGTGATTGAAAGTGCATGGGGAGTCACTACATGAGAAGACATTGGAGAAACTATTTTCTGCTGTGGCCTGCACACATTATTTTCCCCAAATCTGTCACAGGCATCAACACCAACTTCAACACCAACTCCTCACGGACCCCCTCCTCTCTGGCCCACCCATGTTCCTTCAACAAAAAAAATACAAAATAAAATAAATAAAACGGACGCCTTTTTGAAAGACAAACAATATAATTTTTTGAATACTATTAATTGGTCCCCGTGACAAAATCCATTAAAAGCAGAGATGCAGAAAAGATTTCTGCCAAACAAATCCGGTCCTTCTACGGTTTTCAGACACATGACTGTAACAAAAAAAATAAAATAAATGCACTATAAATGTTCAACTTGACATGTGTGAATGTGGAAAGAAAAATGGGAAAGGGCCATATTTATGAACCCGGGAAAGAGCACGTTTGGAGATGAAGGTACAGTGTGTGTATAGCATTAATGTGCTGCAGTTAAAAGTTAAGTCTCCCTTAGGCATTGTCTAGGGTAAAATGTAGATGTGGGACAGTCTGGATTATACACCAGGGATTTGTAGTTCCCACTCCTTTCTCTAGATATATCCGTACATACACACATATGCACATGCACACCCAAAAACACACACACACACTCACACAGACACAGACACACACACACACACACACACACTCAGATTCAGACACACTCATCCACACAGGAAAGGTTTTCATGGTAATGTACAGTAAATGTTCTCTCAGAACCACAACTGACACAGAACACTGATGTGTATCCTATGAGTGCTACAGAGAAAATACTAACAAATACACAAGCCCAGATGTGTGTACGTGTGTGAACATGAGTGAATGTTTTTGTCTGTTTGAGTGCCTGCACAAGTCTGTGTGTATGCCTGCATTTGAGAGCACGTGCCTGTGTTTGCGTGGGAATACGAGTGTTTGTGTGTGGGTGTGTGTGTGCATGTCTGTGTGTATGAGCATGTGTGTGTGTGTGTGTGTGTGTGTGTGTATGAGTGAGCATATATGTCTGTGTGTATGAGAAAGAATGTGTATGTAGTGTGTGTGTGTGTGTGTGTGTGTGTGTGTTTGTTTGCTTGCATATATGTGTTTATGAGCACAAGTGTGCATACGCGCATGTGTATGTGTGTATGAGCGTGTTGTACTGTGTGTATGAGCGTGTTGTACTGTGTGTGTGTTGATGCACATAGGTGCGTGTGTGTATGTGCGTATGAGCATGAGTTTGGTGTACTGTGTGTGTGTGCATATATATGTGTGTGTGTGTGTGTATGTGCGTGTGTATGTGTATAAGCGTCAGTACGCTCGTAGCAGAAGGGCCGGTCGGGGCTCAGTAGTGTTGTCTCTTCTCTGTGTGGTCCCGCAGGGCAGGA
The DNA here is from genome assembly GCF_963514075.1 of Conger conger. Classification (NCBI taxonomy): domain Eukaryota; kingdom Metazoa; phylum Chordata; class Actinopteri; order Anguilliformes; family Congridae; genus Conger; species Conger conger. Next base: position 36,483,632 of record NC_083767.1, read on the forward strand.
TGAGGTCCAGTGTGGGGGAGCCGTCAGCTGCTCCTGCTCTGTTTTCGTCAGTTTGTGAAACCTCTGGCTGTGCTGGTGGGGGGGGTCACTGCACTGCACACATGGAGCTGCGGGGGGGGTTCACTGTCCGAGCCACCGGCTCCTGGCTGTAGTTCACAATGTCGGCCTTCACCACACGCTGGGGAGAGACGGGCAAACCCACACGCCGTTAGCGAGCTAAGCTAACGTTTACCGATAACGACAATAAAAACCTACCTATATCTTCAACTCAGATTTCTTACAAACATCGTCTTTTAACCGCGTATTTCTACATTTCTGTCACACCAGCTTTTTATATCACGTCCCTAACGCACATCCATAAATCCTTAACGCTCAGTAATGGTACACACTTGTTCTGCACTAACTGATTTTAGCATTAACAGCTATTTTTTTACTAGCCGTCCTAAAGTGGACATAACTCACCGTTATAAATGATGCAAATAAACACTGACGAAATGCGACATAAATTAACACGTTACACACGTTTACTCCCCTTTAACAACTTAACAGCGTCTGTTCTCATCACCTGGAGGTTAGTGACATCTGCATTCAGACAGACTTGCAAACAAACGTTTTCATTTATTGAAACATTAAAAAACATTTTCTCTTAAAAAAGAAAATACTTTTATACAAAAATTAAGTGTATTTAAACTTTCAAATTACTTTAAAATGTAGATTCCATTTCTGAAGCAGGAATGTCTTGACATTTTAGCAATATTTCACAACTGTTCAAATTGCAGCCCTAGCCAGGGGTTAAACAGAGGTCAGAAGACACAAATATTTACACTGGACACCAATCACCCATCTCTGGATGATGCTGATGTAAACTTAGCTCTTAGCCAAGTATCACCGCACTCTAAAAAAGAAAAAAAAACTTGATTTCCCATCCTCATTCCTGCATGAGACAAAGTGCTGCCCTTACTCTGAGAGACAAAAATAAAAAATAAAAAATACTCTGATCATTTTATCTTTTATCACATTAAGGCTTTTAAATACATACAAAAGACAAATAATATATAACTTTAATTGCTATTTTATGTATCATTGCTATTTTGTGAAAACAGTCAATGAGATTTGAATTACAACAGTATTGTATTTCTTGAAAATAATAATAATACACAGCAGAATTAGGGTACCTGAGCGGACGTTATTGCATGGATAATGTACTGTATTGTCTAGCTAATTTATTGGACAGACAAAACTACCACTAGCTCTACTCCTAATACAGATGCAGCTACTTCACCCCTACTACCAGTAACTTCTAGAGACACACTCTGACAGACTTGAAACTGATCTAAATGTGGGTCGTTTTTCTCCACTCACCAATAGATATACACTTACTGAGCACTTTATTAGGAACACCTATACACCTACTTATTAATGCGATTGTCTAATCAGCCAATCGTGGGGCAGCAGTGCAATTCATAAAATCATGCAGATATAGGTCATAGGGCTTCATTTAATGTTCAAATCAACCATCGGAATGTGGAAAAAATGTGATCGCAGTGATTTTGACCGTGTCATGATTGTTGGTGCCAGACTACTGGTTTGAGTATTTCTATAACTGCTGATCTCCTGGAATTTTCACGCACAACAGCCTCTAGAGAGATCAGAATGGTGCGAAACACATAAAACATCCAGTGAGCAGCTCTTCTGCGGGCAGAAACGCGTAATTAATGAGGTCAGAGGAGAAGGGCCAGACTGGTCGAAGCGGACAGGAAGGTGACAGTAATGCTAATAACCACGCATTACAACAGTGGTATGCAGAAGAGCATCTCTGAACACACGACGTGTCAAACCTCTAAGTGGACAGGCTACAGCAGCAGAATATAAAAAATATTTAATAAACACCTAATAAAAAAAATAAACACCTAATAAAGTGCTCGCTGAGTATGAGCAGAAGCGTATATCTACTGGCGTCTCTGCGCACCTACTGTAGCTACTGAACAGAGCAGACTTTGCTCCTGCTCTCCTGACTAATGGGGCCTTCCTCCTGTGGATAGTTCACCAGCTGAGCTCGCACCACTTTCTGATGGCGGGAAGACGGCGAATAGAGAGAGGGAGAAAGAAAGAGGGAGAGAGCGACAGAGAGAGGAAAAGCCAGACAGGGAGGGAAAAGAATGAAAGGGTAAAACAGAGAGAGGGGAGATAGGGGAGAGAAGAGGGGGCAGACGGAGACGGAGGGAGAGGGAGAGACATAAACAGAAAGGAAGACGGATATTGTGACAGCGGGAAAAAGATGAATCATCAGACAATGACTCGGGAAAGAAAATAAAAACACAACGTGAACAAGGCAGAGTCAAAGTGAGCAGACAGACAAATTAGCCACAACTGAAGCCAGAGAATCCCTTCCCAGACTCCTCTTAGTTATTCACATTACAAACACTTTCAACCAAGTTTTATTTATTTTGAGAATGGTAAGAATTCAAGCTGAATCAGACAGAATACAGGTACAAATTCAATTTTGAAAAGGGGGAAACGAACAAATCAACAATCTAAAAAGTGAACGTTAGATGAAATTAGAGGCGTGAAAAAAAACAAGCACATAGGTCTCTATAGACCAAACAGGCATGTGTATTCATAAAGACATTCATCATTTGACATTACCTTACATTCATTTAGCAGACGCTCTTATCTACAGAACACAGAACAAGCATTAGCGTGATTAATATGAACAACAGTACCTGACCTGGCTGAAACCTTCCCACGAGGCCCTGGTGTATTATACTGTGTGCGTGCGTGCGTGCGTGCGTGCGAGCGTGCGAGAGAGAGAGAGAGAGAGAGAGAGAGAGAGAGAGAGAGAGAGAGAGAGAGAGAGAGAGAGAGAGAGAGAGAGAGAGAGAGAGAGAGAGAGAGAGAGAGAGAGAGAGAGAGAGAGAGAGAGAGAGAGAGAGAGAGAGAGAGAGAGAGAGAGAGAGAGAGAGAGAGAGAGAGAGAGAGAGAGAGAGAGGCCCCAGACTGACTCCAGATTGAGGAGCTGATGAGATCAGGGGCCGCTGCTCCTCTATCTTATCTCATAAACAGGGAGCTGACAGAGGGGCCCCTGTGCTGATCTTATCCACTCAGAGGCCACTGACTCTCCTGTTCAGCTCTTACTGCTGACAGGAGCTAATGAGACCTGCCTGACCCCACCTCTTCCCCTCTCTCTTTCGCTACCTCTCCCTCCAACCTTTTTCTCTACCCTTCTTTTCACCTCTCTACCCTGCTCTCACTCTACCGACCTTTCTCTCTACCCTTCTTTCCATCTCTATCCCTCTCTCTCTATCTAACACTCCCCCCCTCTACCAACCTACTTATCTCCCTCTCTATCGGTCCCTTGCCATCTCAACCAACCTTTCTCTCTACCCTTCTTTCCATCATTACCCCTCTCTCCCTCTGTACCTACCCATCTCCCTCTATCTATCCCTACTCCTCTCAACCAACCTTTCTCTCTACCCGTGTTCCATCTCTCTACCACTCTTATCACTCTACCGACGTTTCTCTCTAGCCTTCTTTCCATCTCTACCCCTCTCGCTACCTATCACTCACCCCTCTCCCTACCCATCTCCCTCTCTATCTATCCCCATTCCAAACTTTCTCTCTCACCTTCTTTTAATCTCTCTACCCCCTCTACCCCTCCCTACCCCTTCCTCCCTCTCTATCTGTCCTTCTTGATCTCTATCCCTGTCCCCATCCTTTTTTTATTGACGTCAACTCCCTCCCCGAGATACTTGGGATGTAACACTCTCTGTTACGGTGAGTTCACCTCGTGCCTGATGGCTTCACGCGCCACAATCACGCTCAGGCTCTTCCACAGCAGAAGCCAACGGGCAGCATTCAGTGAGAAATCTACCCCTCACCAGAGGCTGAACTGGGGACAGCGGACTGATGAGCCCGCCGTTTGTTTTCCCAGGATTAAAACACTTGTTTTCGTGACAGATATGAGGGGAAGGAGCAGGGGGGAGGAGGAGTGGGAGAGGTGATCGGAGGTGATGGAGTGATGACGGAGGTCTACATTCACAACGTGCGCTGAACAACCCATCCCTCCATCCCTCCATCCCTCCACCCCCCCCCATCCAGTCAGCGTGTCTCCACCGAATCATATCAGGGGTGCGGATTAATGACCCTCGCCCAGCCGACCCGAATCTTATCGCGTTGACCCGCAGCCCGGGCGATGGGGCGATCTGGCGGACGTGTCATTCCGGGCTTTTCCGTATTCGCGGGAGATAAAGGCAATGAATCAGGAACGGCCCAGCGCAGTCCCCCACCCCCGGATTTTTCATCATCATTAAGACGCTTATATTTACACTGGCCCTGCTCCGCATGGACATCATCACCTGGGCTCAGACAGTTACACGCCGGGATAAACACAGACCACCGCATCCCTCCACCGCCAGGGAACCTCCTGAAAAACCTCCTCTGATCTATGAAAACAGTCATTTTTTACCAAGATTACTGGCCCTGCCTGGGGCGCCTCCAAAGGCACTTCAGTACAAGTATTTGTGGAATGAATAATACAAGTTAATAATAATTAATTAAATGAATACATATTTAAGTTAAAAGATTGGGGTAAGCTCAGCTTAGAGTAATACAGTAAAGATGGGGGTAAGCTCCATTAGTAGTTAAACAGCAAAGATGGATGTAAGCTCCCTTTAGTGTCTTACGGTAAAGAGGGAGGTAAGCTTAGGGTTCTCCAGTAACTATGAAGGTAAGATCCCTTTAGGGTAATACAGTAAAGATGGATTTAATCTCATTCAGGGTCATACAGTAAAGATAGAGGTGAGCTCCCTTTAGGGTCAAAAAGTAAAGATGGAGGTACAGTAAAGATGGAGGTAAACTCAGTTCAGGGTCATACAGTAAAGATGGAGGTAAACTCAGTTCAGTGTCATACACTAAAGATGGAGGTAAACTCCTTTAGGGTCATACAGTAAATATGGAGGTAATCTCCCTATAGGGTCATATGGTAAAGAAGGAGGTAAGCTCAGTTTATGGTCATACAGCAAATATGGAGGAAAGCTCCTTCAGGGTTATACAGTAAAGGTACGTGTGTGAAGACAGGGTTACCTGAGACTGCTCAATCTCTGCCTTGTTGAGCTTCACACCCAGTATATCAGCTGCCAATCGCTGGAAACACAGGAAGACCTGAGAGAGAGAAAGAGAGAGATGAAGATGACACTAAAGGGAGCTTACTTGGATCTTTCCGGCTGTTCATGCACAGAACCAGGACAAAGTGATAAAAGATCCCTAAAATCCCTACATCTGGACTGAGGTGAGCAACGTGTCAATGTGACACTCACTCACACACTCACACACTCACACACTCACACACTCACACACTCACACACTCACACACACACACACTCACACACTCACACACACACACACACACACACACACACACACACACACACACACACACACACACACACACTCACTCACTCACACACACACACACACACACACACACACACACACACACACACACACAGGTTCCCGGTGCGCTTACTCACAGAGTCTCCCGTCTTGGCTGACACAAAGTGACTGATGAGCCCGTTCTCTTGGCAGAAGCGCTGGTGCTTGTCAGCTTTCACAGTCCTCATGTGCTCCAGGTCAACTGCAGAACAGAGGGGGGAAAAAAACATGAAAAATAAGACGTCCATTTTGGCAGCGTACACAAACGCACTCAGACCTCGGTCAAATACAGCACTGTGCAAAATTCTTAGGAACCTTGGACTGTATTATATACATTAGGTCTTTATGTTTTTTTCCTGCACGTTTCTGTGTGTGTTAGTAAAAAGAGAGCAAATTTACAAACATTAATTACCCTAAAAATGTTATGTTAGATACAATTTTGTATTTTGCTAATTACAGTTAGATGTTAAGGAATAGACTTGATCGACGCTGTCTGGGATTACCTGGAGAGCCAGAAACAAGCGAGACAGCCAAAGTCTGCAGAATAACTGTGCCAAGTTCTCCAATATGTTTGGACAACCTACCAGCTGATTTTCTTATAACACTACACGACAGTGTAACTAAAGAATCAATGAAAATCAATGCTTTAAAGGGGAAGGGTGGTCACAACAAATTATGTACTGCTCTTCACAGTACGTTTTCGATATTTAGAAACTTTTCATTTATTTTCGAAAGCATATTCGATATTCAATATATTTCATGACATGTGCCTAAGCCTTTTGCAAAGTACAGTACCCTTTTTCAAATAAATCTTTTGAGTGCATCAAATTAATTTTAAAATGCATTTAGAAAAGTACGTGACTGCCAGAGAATCTAAAGGCATGCTGTTGAAAACCCTTCACATCTAACAGTTTCACAGCTCTCCCCAATCTATAATGGATTCAAAAATTCTGAAATGACCCTTCTTGATATAGCATCAAATATTTGATTTGGAGCTCATTTGTAAAGGAGCTTTGTAAGTGTTTTGATATATGTATCTGAAGCAATCTCAGTATTTGACGAAAGTACACATCCGAACGCCATACAGACTTCCGCATGACGTTAACAAAAAACCACGCTGTGTTTATCCGCAACCAGACTTTTCTCACCACTTCCCATTTTATTTTATTCTCGTTTTCTTATGTTGTATTTTTAACAGACTGTTCTTCTCTGGCTCTTCATCAGGGGAAATCTGTCTGTGTCCCAGGTTCCTGCCAGTCCGCATTCCCAAGAGACATGGGACTGTCGCGGATTGGAAGGGCCTTTTTTCAGGGGGCGAGGAGACGCATCCACGCTAACGGGTTACGGACAATGGCGGAATAAGTAGAGCTATAATGCAGGGCGGGCATCCTTGAACCTGTGTGGCGCATGCGGGACTAGCGCACGGCGTTAGGCCCGTCGTTGGGTTAGTGATTTACCGAGCCAGGTTTCGTAGCCGCCCCGTAGTCGCGGGTTACAGTCACGCACAATAGTGTCAGGGCCTTGGGGTACTCCCTTTCCCTCTGGAGATGTGATGTCACAGCAAAGTCACCGGGGGGTCGCGGAGGAAGGTCACCTAGCGGTCGCGCGGCTGAAAGCAATAGCTTTCCTCTTTATTTTCGGGCTTTGTGTCTGCGGGTGCCACACCTAGGTTATCTGCGCCCAGAGGGGGGCAGGGTGGGGGAGCTGCAACTGTACGGTGTTACCTTTCCCTCGGACCTGTTTCCTTTTGTGACTGAGGTTTCACCGCGATTGGAGAAGTTCTCCTTCTCCAGCCTCTCAGCGTGTGTGTGTGTTTGAGTGCGAGTGTGCGTGTGCGTGTGTGTGTCTGCGTGCGTGGGTGCGTGTGCAGAAATGACCTACAGAAACGACCGGTAATACAGAAAAACAACATTCCAAATGCCACTTTCAGGACAAGATACCACTGTGTCGTTCTTAGCATCCTATTTGAAAAATGTTCATTCTCACATTAACACCTACGTATAAAGCATGAATTAGCCCGCACATGCCTTCACACACTTCACCAGGCAGACATACAGACACATAGACAAACACAGGGACTCTTGTAAAGCATGGAATAGAGTTCAGACTACATAAACAGGGCAGTGTGGGGGGGTGTTTTTAATGCCTGTAATGAAGAGGAGGGGGACCCCAGCGCTACCAGGGCCAAACTGCACTAATCCTTTAGATCCCGGACACTTTCTTAGGGTTATCAATGGCTTGTCAGGAAAAGATTAGCCAACATTAACACTCTGCCAGAACTACACGAGAGGAGCTGCAAATGTAAACCTGCTGACCTGGGGAAGAGCTGGCTAAAGTATTATACAGCCAGTCAGACTGCTCCAACCTGTAATAATACGCGACACACACACACGGACGCAAAAGCACACACGCACACACCCACACACACGCACACACGCACACACACACACCTACATGCACATGGGTGAACAGGCACACAAACACGCACACGCATGTGCTTGTGCACATACAAACATGTGCATACACACATAATAAAAACACACGTCTGTTGGCACACACAAATGTGTATACACACACTCACACACATACACTTTGTCCCAAGCTGTGTTTGAGCCCCAGAAAATAATATTTAAAAAAGAAAAGTGACAATGACAACAACACACTTCATCCTTTGCAAAGCAGTGTAAAGAGTCTAAATAAACTGAGCTGATCGAGGACATAAAAGGGCTTCATAAAACATACACCACACAGTATTGCGCTACTTCTACTGTAATGAAGTAAATACAACCAGCCACAAAAGTAATCAGAGAAGGCCTATTTAAACATCACTCACTCTCACACACACACACACACACACACACACACACACACACACACACACACACACACACTGCAACATCTGGTTAACAAAAACAACAACAGAGAAAAATGTCTTTATCCATGGTGTGATAGTATTTTCTAGCCGTGGAAATTCAAAACCACAACTTGCATAGACCATAACGAGAATAAAGAACATCTTACTAGACCGCATTCAGTGGAATAACAATAGATAGAGTAGGCCTTTAAAAACGGTTCTATAGTTACCAAAGTATCAGAAGTGCTTTTGGCTTCTCACAAACACGGGTTGAAAGACATGGGAAAATAATTAAAATCATTTGGCTCCTGCAATATCGCGGTCGCGGGGACAGTGCCGTTATCATGTTTCAACTGACGCTGAAAACGCCATCACAACCGAGAAAGAGCCTGAAATTTCTTTCGCATTTACATACGAGCCAAATCACAAAATTCCACTGCACACGCGTCAGACGGAATTTACAAACCTCCACAAAATGTACGGGCGGAAGACCACACGGAAAGGGATAATCTTATTTAGAGGCTGCGATTCATTTTTTGCATTAAGAGATGGGTTATCAGGTAGAAACGATCTTTTTCCCGCAGATCTGGTTTGCCTCAGTTCTGACAAAACCGTACATCACCTTAACTACCTCCAGGAAGTGAGCGCAAACGCAAAATAAACTGTTTATTCCATCGCACACATAGATAACGTGACGGACGAGGGCGTCCCTCCAGGAGATTGATGACACGGGCTCATTTCGGTCTCGGGCGATGTTTATTTTAGGGACATGCCCGCTAGGCTCCTCCTTAGCGGAAAAATAAAAAATCATTGTTATACGCTGCTCTCACAGATGTACACACGCCGACACACACACCTTTCCTTCCCCTCATTTCAGTAGTACAATGAGGGCTTGTAGGCTTTGGATTCTGATGTTTCATAACCTAAACAAACCCAGAAACTCTCCTTCTGCAGGAAAGCGTATGAGGAAAGCATTCATCAGTTTTGACCAGTGCAAACAACATAAATGCAAATGCTACACTTCCGATACACTCGCAGAGAAAGCATATCATTTTTGTGCATGCCAATATATCACGCTTCTAAAAACAACTATAACGGAGGCCAATAAAATACGACAGTGTTTCTACTGTTTATTCTGCCATTGCAATATACTATAGGGACCAAAAATACATTAGTTGTAATTTATTCTCATATTTTAAACATATACTGATATTCTGGTATTGCAGTTCTCTTATAGTAACTGTGACTGGAGCATGGAAGCTTTATTTAAGCAGTACATAAACGTATAAACCAGAAAATAGCATAGCGCTTCAGAATGTGAAACTAAAATAAATTCCATCTTCAAAGTTTATGTATGCACGGTCCAAACATCAACATCCCCATCCATTCCTACCTTAAACAATCGGGCTAGGGTTGGGATTAAGGCTAGTGTTAGGGTTTGGATTGGGAGCAGGATTAAGGCTAGTTTTGGGATTAGGGTTACCAACTGGAATAGGGATCAGGGTATGGGTTAGGATCAGAGTAAGGGGTAGGGATCAGGATGTGTTAATTCTGGGATCAGGACTATGGTTAGGGTTGGTATTAGAATGTGATATGGTTGGGATCAGGGTTAGGGTTAGGATGGTAGGATGTGTTATGGTTGGAATCATGTTTAGGTTTGGAATCAGGGTTAGGTTAGTAAAACCTAGGTTAGTAAAACCTAACCCTTACCAGGGCCTCTTTGGAAAGAAAAGTTTGCACTGGCCGTTCAGAGTACTGGAGCCATTAAGCAGGAAGAATTTGGTCCCCCTTGTGTTGCAGTGGACGGGAAGCACAAGATTCAGATCCGCTAGTCTGCGGTTTCCCTACTAAACTTTCTCCCCACTGTACCCCTCACTGGGAGGAACGCTAAGCACTACGGTCCACAGGGATCACAGCATATGGCTCAAAATGACACTGTGTTTACAGCCTATTCTTTCCGTTTCATGACTGCTGTTTCATATTGTGCTGCACTGTTCTGCATTGAATGGCGTCACCTCTTGGCCAGGAATCCATCTCATTGGGACTCACCTACGATACCTACAGGATAAATAAAAGGTCCCATAAACAGCACTGTAATAATACAGCTTGTGTGTGGCGCGTAGCGTCAATCCCAACACCCAGTGTGCTGACCCTCACTAAAGGTTCCTGGAAGTGGTTTGACTCGTCGTCCACCGATAGCCATTTTGTAAAAATGTTACCGAAATGCCATGTACAATTTACGGCCCTTTCGCACCAAGTGGCCAATTATATTAACGGCATTACATGGAAAAGCCGTGCATGGGTTGCTTTAAGAAGATCGAAATAATCATATAAAAAAGACTTAAGTAACATGAGCAGGGACAATAAAAGCAGCGGGTTTGAGTAGCTTTACCACCAGGGCCTGTACGTGCAGTAAAGTACAGCCATTACAGAAAGGAAGTGTAGCGCTAAGCAGACCTGGGTCAGATATGTAATTCTTTTGGGTTCAAATACTTTTCTGCACGCTTATGGTCCTCTTGGTTGGCTCAATTGCATCAGGCAAGATTAATCAAACACAGGAACGTATTCAAACCCAAGACAATTGAGTTTTTGACCCAGGTCTGGCATTGAGGCAGGACTCGAATGAAAGAGAAAGCTCTTGAATACTTGGGAAGAGACAGCAGAAGTCAACTCAAAACAAGACCGCTAAAAGAAAAGAATGGCTTTCAGGTACAGAGTTTCTAAACAGGGCTTTTAAAACAGTGCTAAGGCATTCTACAATGTACCTACTGGTGCCAAACCAAGACTGAGTAAGCTTTAAGATTTACATCATTACTTCACTTCCAACTTAACACTTGCAATCAAATATGTCACAGTCAGTCTTGGCCCTTTGGAGGATCGTGGCATTTTTTAAATGATTTTTCAAGCAAACGTTCAATTCAGTAGAACATTCTAATCACATACAGTGCCCTCCATAATGTTTGGGGCAAAGAACCATCATTTATTTATTTTCCTTTGTACTCCGCAATTTGAGATTTGTAATAAAAAGATCACGTGGTTAAAGCGCACATTATCAGATTTTTAATAAAGGGCATTATTATACATATTGGTTTCACCATGTAGAAATTACTGCAGTGTTTATAATGTTTTGTAAATATTTACTTTCTTTTTTTTTTTTTTTCGTTGCATATCCTTTGCATGCAATGATTGCCTGAAGTCTGAAAAGCATGCTCAATAGAGTTCGGATCGGGTGATTGACAAGAACACGTTTTAGCTTTGAAAAAGTATTTTGTGGCTTAACAATATGTTTGGGATCACCTTCAAGCACAAACTGAAGATGCACCTCTTCAAGCAGCACCTCTCCCCGTCCCTCCCTACCTCCCTGTGAACCTTAATTGTTGTCTTTCTGTGATTTACTTTTTTGTGTATCGGTATTTTTAGTTTGGCTAGGTAAGCAGTGTTTGGCTAGTTAAGTTTAGTCATTTTTGCTTTGTTGTTTGTTTATTTGTTTGTTGAAAAAAAAAAATCTAATAGGCCCTTATCGTTGTTGTACAGGTAGCAGTTGAAACTGTACTTCCCTCTAGGGTCTTTCAGCACTTATCCCTGGTTATGGGTATGCACTTTGTTGTACGTCGCTCTGGATAAGAGTGTCTGCCAAATGCCATTAATGTAATGTAATGTAATTGTCTTGCTGTAGAATTAACCACAGCATTCACTTGAACTTGAGCAGATAGGATGTCTATACACTTCAGAATTCCTTTTGCTACTACCATCAGCAGTTATATCATCGATGAATATAAGTGAGCCAGTACCTTCAGCAGCCATACATGCCCAGGCCATAACGCCACCATGTTTTACAAATGAGGTGGTAAGCTTTGGATCCTGTCCCTTCTCTCAATATTTTATCTTGTCATCACTCTGATATAAGTTAATCTTTGTCTCATCTTTCCACAACACCTTTTTACAGAACCATGGTTGCTCTTTAAAGTACTTCTTGGCAAACTGTAACCAGGCCATCCTGTTTTTGTGGCTAACCAGTGGTTTGCATCTTGCCATGTAGCCTCTATATTTCTGTTAATGAAGTCTTCTGGGGATTTTTCTTTATAATGGACAGAATTCTTCTGTCATCAGCTGTGGAGGTCTTCCTTGGCCTGCCAGTCCCATTGTAATTTGTAAGCTCACCAGTGCTCTCTTTCTTCTTAATTATGTTCCAAAAAGTTGATTTTGTTAAGTCTAAGGTTTGGCCAATGTCTCTAACCGTTTTATTCTTGTTTCTCAATCTCATAATGGCTTCTTTGACTTTGCACAACTTTGATCCTCATGTTGATAAACAGCAATAATAATTTCCAAAAGACTAGAGCAGAGGTGTCCAATCTTATCCTAAAAGGGATAAGGGTGCAGGTTTTTGTTTTAACCCAGCAGTAACACCTGATGAACTAATTGTGGTCTTTAATCAAGCTGT